>NW_024704742.1:11022914-11267914 GCF_018977255.1 Callorhinchus milii | reverse complement strand
GATGGCTTCACGGGCTGCCATTGGGAAGGAAGAAAGGAAGCGAAGGGAAGCGGGAGAGGGAGGGAGAGAGGGAGGGAGGGAGGGAGGCTGTTTAACGCTGGCTCACTCCAGGCTCCCTCTGTGTCTCTGTCTTCACCATTCCTCCCTTGTCCATGCTCCTCCAGGCTGCCGCGGGGCTCACCAACACGGGTTTCCACCTCTCTTTACTCCCAGGTTCTTTCTCCCCAAAAACCAGGCTGATGGCTGGCTGGCAGGATGGCAGGCTGGCAGGCAGGATGGATGGCAGGATGGATGGCAGGCAGGATGGCAGGCTGGCAGGCAGGATTGCAGGATGGATGGCAGGCTGGCAGGATGCAGCAGGATGGATGGCAGGCTGGCAGGATGGCAGGAAGGTAGGATGGCAGGCTGGCAGGATGGCAGGCTGGCAGGATGGCAGGATGGCAGGCTGGCAGGATGGCAGGATGGCAGGCAGGATGGATGGCAGGCTGGCAGGATGGCAGGATGGCAGGATGGCAGGATGGATGGCAGGCAGGCAGGATGGCAGGCAGGATGGATGGCAGGCTGGCAGGATGGCAGGATGGCAGGCTGGCAGGAAGGATGACTGGATGGAAGGATGGAAGGAAGAAGGAGACTTTGCAGAGAACACTCTTCCTCCAATTCTTTCTCTCAGAGAGTCGGTCACACAACACCTCTCACTGAAGAAACAATTCTGTGCCGCAGTTTACAGTCACAAATCACAGCTCTCTCTCTCTTTACAGCAGTTTTTTCCACCATCTCTTCCTCTCTCTCCTTTTCTCAGTCTCTTCAATAAAGCAAAGCTGTCGTTTCTTTCTCCTCCGTCCACAGCCCTCCCCCTCCCCCTCCCCTCCCCCCCCCCACACACACACACACTCCTCAACTCTATTCAGTTGTGCACATGGAGATACAGAGGGAAGGAGGAGGAGGAAAAAAAGTATTTTTTCCCCTCTTCTGTCCAAAAAAAAACCTGACCCAATCCTTTGTTTTTCTTTCCTCTGTCTCTTTCAAATCCCTCCTTTATTTTTAAAACAAGAAAAAAAAGCAAACGCGCTTCCTGTGGTGTTTTTCTTGGGTAATCCCTCACCCCTGACTGAGAGGAACAAAATGTTCGCTTCCAAACCGGAGCTCCGCCAACACCGACCCTCACACCGCGGCTTTGCCTTCAAGAAAGACGGAGCACCGAGTAAACCCCGGCACTGGATTGCGGGGGGAGGCGGGAGCATTCCCGCCGCCCACAGGGAGGAGAATAACACTCGATTTTGATATAGCGCCTTATCATGTCTTCCAGACGTCTCTAAGCGCTTCACAGATTATACTGTAAAGTGACTGCAGTGACTGTATTTTGTGGGCGAAATGTGGCAGCCAATTGCGCACAGCAGTGTCCCACAGACTGTCATGGATTGAGTGACCAAATTATTTAAAAAAAAACATTTTTAAAGGGTTTATTACCCCCGGAAAAGTGATCCTTCTGATGCTTACTCAATTGTGCTCCACCAGCTGAGCATATTATGAAGTCTGTCAGCCATTCAAGTTTGTTAAAACCTATCTAAAAAATTAGTATTTTGGGAGTTTTACTGACTGCTAACCAAATGCAATATTGGAGTCCTGTAGCTCAGTGGTTAGAGCACTCGCTTTGCAAGCGAGAGACCTGAGTTCAATTCCAGGCAGAGCGAAACCTTGGGCAAGTTTCCTTACTCCACACAGAGCCTAATAATAATCCCTCAAGAAATAAAACAATAAATTGGTCATTTCAATCCATGACTCTTTGCAGGACACTGCTGTGAGCAATTGGCTCCCACGTTTCACCCACAAATATATAGTCAATTCACTTTACAGCATATTCTGTGAAGTGCTTTGAGATGTCTAGAAGACGTAGAAGAGGATTATTATTATTATTATCCACTAATCGACTAACAACCGGCTTCCTACTTACTGCTAGGTAAACAGGCATGTGGAGTAAGGAAACTTGCCCAACATTTCACCCTGCCCAGGAATCGAACCCAGCTCTCTCGCTTGCCACACAATTCATTATAATTATTATTATTATTAACATAATTTTTGCAAATATTTTCATATGTTTTCCTGACTTCAGTGATTCCCATCGCAACACCCCTCACCTCACTACCCCGGATTTATCACTATGTAATATAATAATAATAATCCTTGCAGTTGAAATAGCGCCTTATCACGTCTTCGAGACGTCTCAAAGGGCTTCACAGAATATACTGTAAAGTGAATTGACTATATTTTGTGGGCAGGACTGTATATAATAATAATCCTTGCATTTGATATAGCGCTTTTCACATCGGGAGGACATCCCAAAGCGCTTCACAGAACACACTGTAAAGTGAATTGACTGTATATTTGTAGGCGAACGCGGCAGCCAATTGCGCACAGCAATGTCCCACAAACAGTCGTGGATTGAAAATGACCAATTTTATTATTGTTTTTTGGTTTTTGGAGGGATTATTATTATAATAGCAAATAATGGGAAAAATATCTTTGGAAATATAAATATCTATTTTGCTGTGAGGGGACGTGATTTTATTATTTTGAAAAAATGATTTTGTACAGTCTCATGCCTGTGGAATGATATCGACGCTGGGTATTGTCAATTTTGTATTAATACAGGGGAGGGAAGATAAGGTGGAAAACACTATTTATTGCAGGCTGACAGTTTAATTCTGGTTACCATTCTATATTCCATTCTGCTAATTTAGACCCCAGAAAAAGGGACAAAAGTTTCCATAACTTTAGAGTTAAAANTATAAAACCTTTTATCATTGAAAAACAGGCAGAATGCAGTACTGTTTCCCTTATCTTATTGTAAATGGCTTACTTCTGCAAGGATGGGCAGGGGAATGGACACTCCATCAGCTGATATGTTCCCGCTGAGCTACATGAAAGGTTCTGCTTTGAAAATTGCGAGACAAATGCAAAGCATGTGAGCGCACCCCGTTGTTTCTTGGAGGAATTCTGTGCTGTATTTATCAGAATTCATTCCCTTCGTGGACAGTGGTGAGACACTGTTGTGTGTAAATTGATACCATGTTCACTCCTACTATTACGCAGCCACTGCTCTTTACAGTGAATCCGGTGAAGCACTGTGAGACGTCCTTCAGACGTGAAAGGCAGTATACCAATTGCAAAGATTATTATTGTATCATTATTCTTTGAACATGCACTATTTGGCTGAATGCCACTAGTAAAAATATAATAATAATAATCCTTGCATTTGATATAGCGTCTCAACACGTCCTCGAGACGTCTCAAAGCACTTCACAGAACACACTGAAAGCAAATTGACTGTATATTTTGTGGGCGAAATACGGCAGCAAATTGCTGTATATTGTATTAAATATAATAATAACCTTTGCATTTGATATACCGCCTTACACATCTGGAGGATTATTATTATTAAGAAAGAATAGTATCAACAAAGAAATAAAGGGAGCCAAGAAACTTTTAGCCTTGTGTGTGTTTTTTTTTAAAAAGGTTCTGTGATACTTTGGAAAGAATTGGGTCTGACATGCCTGAGGTGGTGCTGGACTGGCTGAGGGCAAGTAACAGTCATTCAGCAACGTGTAACCATCTCAGCTTGATCCCTGATCTGATTAAACTATCACCGGTTTACCGGTTTGAAGCACTTATGCTCTGCAACTAATTCATAGAGAGATCGCTGCCCGAGGAAACGAATGAATGAATCAGGGCAATTGCATCCTGCTGTATTCAGCGCCAAAGCACACAACAATGAAGTAGATGAGCATTTTTGGTGGAGGAGAGGGGAGTTGTAACAATTATTTAAGAGATAATAAACCTGGTGTAAACATCCTCTGAGAAACGGCCAGTACATGGCACTTCTCTCTTTTGACAAGCATTTTCTGTCTGTTTGGATCCCAATGTGAAATACTTGGTGAACATTTTTCACCTGGAAAGGTTTGTCTTGCTATCAGCGGGGCTCAATGTGCCCTCTACTGGAAGCAATTCTCTCAGCAAGCACAGGGAGCAGATCAGGGATTTAAAGTGACAGTACAGCACAAAGAACTCTGTTCAAGACGTTTTGCAAATCCGTCATCTCAATTGTTTCTGCTGAAATTCAAACTACTTGGTTTATTTTGGCCGGAATAGGACTAGAATCCATGACTGTTTGTGGGACATTGATTGCTGTACGCAATTGGCACAAACTATACAGTCAATTCACTTTACAGTATATACAGTATATTTGAGATGTCTAGAAGACGTGATAAGGCACTATATCAAATGTAAAGATTATTATCATTATTAAGATGTTAGTGTGGCTCAGTTGGTTGTCCTCTTGCCTAAAGACACAGTCAGAAAGTTGCTGTTCAACCCCTCACATTGGGACTTTGAGTTGACAATCTAGGCTGACAATCCAGTGCAGTGCTAGGGGGAGCACTGCATTGTTGGGAGGCTCTGGACCTTGTATGTGATATTAAACTGAGGTCTTATCCCTCTCTTCAGATGGACCTGAAAGATCCTTTGACACACATCAAAAAGAGAATGGATTTTCTCCCAGTGTCCTGGCTAACAAGCTCCCTGGCAAATAATTGATCATTCACTTCATGGTGCTTAGCAGGATATCGCTTTGTGCAAATTGGCTGTTGTGTTTGCAAACAAATGTATAGTCATTACATTTTAGAATTAATCCCATTACCCCTTTAAGGTGTCTCGATGACTGAATAAGGCACTGTAAGATTGTATTATTTATGGGGAAAAAGAACACATTGCTACCGAAAATGTCATCAAAGCTGGGATTTCAAATGTTTCTCTGAGGCATAGTAATTTGCACTATATTTCAAAGTGATTACAATGGGATTCAATTTAGATTTTAAAATGGCCAGGGAAACGATCTTAAAAAGAATGGAACCTACATAGATTCACATAATAATAATAATAACCATTACATTTGATCATCTAGACGTCTCACAGAATATACTGTAAAGCGTGTCACAGAATATATTGTAAAGCGCTTCACAGAATATACTGTAAAGTGTAGTGACTGTACATTTTGTGAGTGAAATGCAGCAGCCAATTGAGCACAGCAGTTTCCCACAAATAGTTGTGGATTGAGTGACCAAATTATTATTTATTTATTCTTTTTATTGGAAGGGATATTACTCCCAGAAAAGCGATCCATCAATCGACTAACAACTAGGTTTCTACTTACTCCTAGATAAACAGAGGCGTCTGGAGTAAGGAAACTTGCCCAACATTTCGCCCTACCTGGGAATCGAACCCAGGTCCTCTTATTTGCGAGGCAAGTGCTCTAACCAATATGCTACAGGGCACCACTAGGACTGTACAGCATGGAAACAGGTCATTTAGCCCAACTAGTCTGTGCCAGTGTTTATACTCCATGAGTCTCCACTGCTTACTCCCTCCCTTACCCTTCTCCCTCATGTATATATCTAGCTTCCTTGTAACTGCAGTTACACTATTTGATTCAACCACAATATCAGGTAGTGAGTTCCACATTCTCAATGCCCCTCTGCGTGAAAAAGTTTCTCCTAAAACCTGAGTCCCAAAATAAAGTTAAGAAATGAATATGCTGGTTTGAGTTTTGGGAGGTTGGGAGAGATAAGGAAAACAACAATTTTGTCTCACTAACCAGGTAATTAAAAATCAGCGAGGTTTTGTCCTACAAGTCATTTCTTAATTCAGTGAATGCTTCAATAATTAGTGTACTATCAAGTTAGATTCCTTCAGGCCCAATGTGTGAAGGAAATGAATACACATTTTCTGGTTTAATTGTTCAATTTCAATTGTAAAATGCCATGTTGGTGTTCAGTTGAGAAAAATGTAACATTACCATGAGTTTGAAGTTGTATCTTTAGACGAGGCATAATCAGAGAACAGGGCGCAACTTCATTATAGGGTCCTACAATCATCTCTATGGGATGGAGTTATTTAATTATTTTCAGACATTTTTAAGCCACAAAGTCTATTCGCAAAGTCTATTTGCTGATCACCAGTGTCTTCTGCACCATCCTTTATTGCTAAATCTGTGACAAGCTTTGGAACTGTGCCTGTTCATAACAAAGATCGAAGGAATACTCATGTTATTATTCACACATTAAAATCCACACATATTGGCAAATGCAAAATAATTTTCTATAATGTAAGGTTTTATGGTCCATACAGTCAGCTAGTCTGGCCCAGCTCTCTCGGAGTCCCTCTGACTCACTCCCTCCCTCATTCAAGGCACATCTCAAAAAAGTGCCTCTGTAACCATGCTTTTGGTCATCCTTCCTTTCCCCACCCCATCAGCTCCCACCCCCAGCTCAGTTGCCCATTCTAGCTTTATCGCCCACAAAATACACAGTCAATTCACTTTACAGTATATTCCATGAAGCGTTTTGAGATGTTTAGAAGATCTGAACAGGCGCTATGTCAAATGTAAGGATTACTATTATAGGAGTCCTGTAGCTCAGCGATTAGAGCACTCGCCTTGCAAGTGAGAGACCTGGGTGATTCCCGGCAGGCTGAAACCTTGGGCAAGTTTCCTTACTCCACACGCCTGATAATAATCCCTCAAGAAAAAAAAACAATAATAAAATAAAATCAATCCACAACTGTTTGTGAGACACTGCTCTGCTGTACGCAGTTGGTTGCCAAGTTTCACCCACAAATATACAAATATACAGTCAATTCACTTCACAGTATATTCTGTGAAGCGTTTTGAGATATCTAGAAGACGTGAAAGCTCGATATTAAATGCAAAGATTATTATTAATTATTATTACCAACTGCTTTGATTGAGAGGTTCTCCTAACATGAAAAATACTAAATAAATGTAAGTTAAGTTGTTAGTCAGGCATTTATGAATTCAAGAGAGTTTTATACATTGTTCAAATCAACTAAAGTTCTTTATATCTGATGTGTTCGAATTTTATTTTGACCTTTTCTATTGCAAATCCACAGTCACTTATTTATCTATCTGATACCAGGCCCAGTACCAGGTTCAGAAGGAAAGATTGCTCTGTATTTTATATAATTTCCGTGAAGTCCACACCATCAATTTTCAGATTTTGCCCTTTTCTGGTCTGGGAGATTATGAAAGTAGGGTCGAAACGTTCAAATTAGGCAATCATAGCCCATCTTACAAGGATGTAGAAACTTTAGAAAGGTTAGAAACTCCTGGAAATTGCTAGAGACACCAAACTACCTCGCAATAAAAAAATCACATGATAGCTTCCTACCCAATGCTATCTTGAGTGCCAAAGCAGCCATTGTACATTCTCACTGATTAGAAGTCATAAAGTCAAAAAAACATCAATTTGCTCAAAGTGAAGAACTAGTGTCCAAGCCTAGCTTTTAAACCATTCTAATCTTTAAAGATCTACAGACCAAATGCCACCCTTAAAAATCCTCTCTCTGCCTCTTAGTCTGAAAAAATCATAGAATCATAAAATCATAGAATATTACGGCACAGAAGGAGGCCATTCGGACCATCGAGTCTGTGCCGGCTCTTTGACAGAGCAACTGACTTTTATTAACCCCACTCACCAGCTTTCTCCCCATAACCCTGCAAACCTGTCTTCTCCAGACACCTATCCAGTTCTCTCTTAAAAGCTGTTATCAAATCGGACTTCACTGCCCTTTCAGGCAGATCATTCCAAATTCTAACAACTCGCTGAGTGAAAACATTTCTTCTAACCTCCCCTCTGCTTCTTTTGGTAGATATCTTAAGACTGTGACCACGAGTCACAGACACACCTACCAGCGGAAATCATCCTCTATTGAATACCCCTCTCTTTTACCTCTGCTCTCATGCTATCCTGTAGCTCGGTGGTTAGAGCACTCTTCTCGCAAGCGAATGAACCTGGGTTCGATTCCCGGCAGGGCAAAAGTTTCCTAGCAGTAAGTAGTAACCCAGTTGTTAATCAATTGGCGGATCATTTTTCCGGGGGTAATAATCCCTCCAAAAAAAAACAATAATAATAATTTGGTCATTCAATCCATGACTGTTTGTGGGACACTGCTGCCGCATTTTGCCCACAAAATATACAGTCAATTCACTTCACAGTATATTCTTTCAAGTGCTATGAGACATCTCGAAGACATGATAAGGTGCTATATCAAATGCAAGAATTATTATTATTATTACTCTTATCGCTCCATTCCCAGGCATTGACATCAGGAGAGGCTGACAACAAAAATATGTCATCAGTTACAACTGGTTTCTAATATCAGCAATGTTTCCTGTACACAGTGATGATACACAGCATGCAGGAAGTCATGTTATCAGTGACAATTTTTAGAGGCACTGGCTTCAGATGCCAAGATCCCAGTAAGTGATTCCAGCAGCAGTTACTTTTTGAGGTGTGTGTGAGAGAGAGGTGTGAAAAGTGTGATAAAGGGAAATAAGAGGGAGCTCAAGCATGGAAGAGAGAAAGGGTGCCCACACAAGCAAGATACAAAGAATTGACGATTACACAGATTATGGCATGGAAACAAGCCATTCAGACCAGCTAGTCCATGCCAGTGTTTGCACTCCATATGAGCCTCTATCCCTCTTAATTCCCTTTCCTATATTTCTTTATTCCCTTCACCCTCATGTATGTATCAAGTTTCCTCTTGAATACATTGATGACAGGAGAGACTGTGAAAGAGACTGAGAAAGGAATCTCACAAAAGAAAGATTGAAGAGAGAGTTGAAAGAGCGAGACACACGGACACACAGATGGTGTGATGCCCCAAAAGCAGAACAAACCCACAAGGAATTGGGATTGGGAGAGATAAGGTGACAGAGATGGGAAATGAGGAAGTGAATGGCAGAACGAGAGAAACAAGAGACTCCTTCACAAGCAAAGTATATTTACACTTGCAGTTTGTTGCAAAATATTTCTGTTCCCAGATAAATCTGTTTCCCTATTGCCATTTCACAAGTTTAATCAATAAATTCATTAAATTTGGGGCAGAGAGTTCTGTGTATTTCTACTCAAAATATTTGTGCGGTTTTCACCAAAAAATCCCTCTTTGGATAAATTTTGCCAGTTCCATTCTGAATGGAAGAACGAAGACCAAATTGCGAACAGACCTTTTTAAACCTAAGCACAGTTAGGTTTCAATGAGGTCCAATTATTTTGCACATGTGAAGATCTTTGACACTTCTGCTGTTTTTGTGGAAATTGAATGCAGTGTAAATGGAATGAATTCCACACCAGCAAAGGCACCAGTATATGCAGAGCTCTGCAATAATGTGGCTCTATAATATAATGGGGACAGAGAGATTTCACTGGTTATTTATCAAATTATGGTATTCTATCAGTGGATTAAGCCAATATATGTGTTAGAAATTAATAAAGATAGACATTTAGGAATCCATGTACCAGCCCTGATCACTTAAATGACAACCAAATTGGATGTAGAAAGAACTTTATTTCACTGCGGATGGAAATCGTATTTATATTTGTTTCATTACATTTATGACCATAATAAATTAGCAACATTTATAGAGTCCAAATCCATACCTTCAGACTTTCCATCTGATTAATAACCAGATTGCATCAGGAATTACATTGATTTTTTGTGTATTTTGTGTACGTTGCTTGATGAAAATGATGCTTTGGAAATAAGGTCTTTCAGCCGATATCCATTTCAAGTTATTGAAGTTTTTGGAGCAGGGATCAGTTTCGGAACCATGTGGTTTGTGCACAACCATCAATGACCCCTGGAAACTGACTCCATCATTGGTAACAATCCAAGGATGAAGGGCACAGGTTAGTGCACAATGTCTCTGAAATTGATTTCTGCTGCAAACATGTAACAACATTTAACCAACAACAACAACTTACATTTTGTGGCATTTTGCCCATGAAATATACAGTCAATTCACTTTACTGTATATTCGATGAAGCACTTTGAGACATCTTCAAAATGTGATGAGGCACTATATCAAATGCAAGGATCGTTATTATTATTTATATAGCACCCTTAACAAGCGTAATGTCTAAGCACTTAACAATGACTTAATCAGCGCTTGGGACATCCTCCCGATGTGAAAGGCACTATACAAATGATATTTTGTATTGTATTGACATTGAGCCAGGGAGAGAAGGGGATGTGACCATAGGCATAGCCAAAGAGGTAGATCTTCCGATGCAATCTGAAAATGGGGGTTTACAATTTCCTTCAGAAATGTGTACCTTTAGGTTGTATCTATTTATAACATACATTTAAAGGCAGTACAGTGTTCCAGCTTTAATTTGAGTATTTGTAGAGAACTTTTTGTTGCATGTCACCATCAAGATCAGGGATGGCCAACTTGAGGCCCATGGGCTGCAAGTTGGTGACACCTGATCTAGATTATCCAGAAAACTGCAGCCCATACCAGGCTCATACCAGGCTCTGGAAACGCATCACCCCATCTTCATGAGACTCCACTAGCTATCCATTCCCTGGCAGATTGGCTCTAAGATCTTTTATTCTAAGTTTAAATGCCTCCATGTTGTTACCCCTCCCTACCTCAGTGATTTTTTGGCGTCCGACTCGCTCCGCTCTGCTCTAGCTGAAGGGCTACTTCACATGCCCTGCCCACACTGCCCAATCTGCCCAGTTTTCACATGCAGTTCACCTCTTGATTTGGATTTTGGCAAACCAGGAATAAATATCCTGTACAGTATTTGTGTGTGGACATTGGATGTCAACAGCTTGACTCCTCCTCTCCCCTCCACCCTCTCCACATGGATACACACACACACCTCAAACACACTCTACCAACACTCACTGTTAAGACAAAGACAAGAATATTGACCAAATGTACTTTGACAGTAAAATTATAACAAAAATGAGCATGTTACCAAACCACATAAAAGCCATATAAAAAAAAAGACACTGCCACATGCCCGGGACAGAAAGAGGTGAACCCCGAACGCAAATAATCCTTGTGTTAGATGTATCTTATTATCACGTCAAATGTCTCGAAATGTTTCAAACATTGAGGCTCAATTTACTCTATTAGAATTCCCGTCGGCCCAAGGTAACACTGCTATAACAACAACTTGCATTTTTGCTACGTAATATTTATGCTACGCTATATGAAAAATCTCTTGGAATGTTTCACAAGACTGTATTGAAATTGGGAAGAACGGCAAGGAGTGTATTGCAACAAGTTAGTTGAGAGGTAAAGGCGTGAATGAGGATTTCAGTGACATTTGATGTGAGCTAGGGGTGTAGGTGGGGCAATGTGGTAAAGGTGAAAAAGAGCAATCCTGATCAGGGATCGAATAACAACATTTTTTAAAAATAATCCTTACACTTGGTAAAGTCCCTTTCATGTCGGGAGGTTGTCTTAAAGTACATCACAGGATATACTGCAAATTGATGTATTTGTGTGTTTTGCAGGTGGGTTTATATTTATATAGTGCCTTTCATTTTGGGAGTATGTCTCAAAATGTTTGACACTGTTGGCTGGGATGCTTCGGAACTGGATCACATGGAGCAGACCTCCGATGGACTCCCATGTGTAATTACCAGTTACACGGTTGGGCAAAACGGTGGACAACTTTCCTTACTCCACATGCCTCTGTTTACCTAGCAGTTGTTAGTCAATTGGCGGATCGCTTTTCCAGAGGAAATAATCCCTTCAAAACAATAAATACATTTTTAAGAAATAATAAATTTGGTCACTCAATCCACGACTGTTTGTGGGACACTGCTGTGCGCAATTGGCTGCCGTGTTTCACCTGCAAAATACACAGTCAATTCACTTTACCTTCTATTCCGTGAAACGCTTTGAGACGCCTTGAAGATGTGATGTGGTGTTATATCAAATGCAAGGATTATTATTTTTTTTACCAGGAAACAGTCAGATATATTCCAACTGAGTCTAGATGTTCTCTATTTTCTTAGCATTTAAGGCCGTCCAGAAATTGGACAATTGTTGAATTCAACTTTAACTTTGAAATCATTTTTCTGTAGTTCGTAGAAGAAATTGACAGAGAACCAACTTTCAAAATTCACACTGTGTTTAAGCATTTGCCAAAATCTGTCTGCTCTAAATTGCTTGGTAAATAGAGTAAATCTAGGCCCAGGTGAAATTTCTCCCCATTGAAACAAAATCTAGATGAAAATCCTTAATTAGGAACAGGATTGAGAGCTATTGACTTAGATGCTCAAATACCGTACAAAGGTTACTGAACTGCTCAGATTGTTGATCGCTTATTTGTGGAACACAAGTGGTCAGGGGATTACAACTTTAGAATGATTCCTGCAGTTTTGCTATATTACAATGGGGGAACCGGTCACAGTTTTATCTTCTTGGGAGATTACCGCTCTCTCAGGAAATTAAATAATTTGGGTTGAGTCCATGGTGAAGTAAATGCTACATGGTCTGATGGAAAGATCAAGTCTGATGAAACAAATAAAGGTTTGTCATTCTCTAATTTCCCAGGCAATGCCAAACAGTGCAGAGCTTAGTTTAAAGCAGACAGAGCTGTCCACAGACAGAGCCTAGTGTGAAGTAATGCTTCCTGTACCAAAGCTTACTGCTTATGCTGAACCCTCCAGACTGGGCTGCAATCTAATATCAAGAAGCACAATCTGAGCCAAGAACTGATATTCAGTATAGTGTTGAGCTGAATTTTAATACTAAGCTAGGCCAGAAGAATGCCAGAAACTAAACTCAAATCTGGGTTCCTGTGGAAAACATTCAATCCAAACTGTCTTCTTTGCAGACAAGTCTTTTCTGGAGCTCAGTTGAAAGTCAGCTTATGAACACTTCAAACCCTGGTACCAAAGGTTTCTGCACAAGGCTCAGCGTGAAAGCAGCATTGCTTAACAGAGAACAAAGATCTCTCTCACTGAAAATCCCCTGAGTATACTTGTCAGTGAAACAACAATATTATATGCATTCCAAAGAACAAAAAAAGCTGGAAAAATAGAATCCCCTGTTGTTCGACTAAGGGAGTGTTTCTGCTCTGTGTGTTATTCAGTGTTTGTGTTAACACATGTACTCTTTGTAAATAAACAAATAGAGTTCAGGTGTACAACTTGGGACTGATTGCTGGTAGTTTATTTGTTTATTTTGCTATATGTTTGCGGAAAATAATAAAACTTTCAGTGACACTCATGTTGTGTTATTTTCCTCCTGTTGAGAAATGAACCGAAGCTTTAGTATATTCCATTTTTTTGTTTAAGAGTATCCAAACTCGGTGGAGTTCCATAAATGTATGACATCCACCTGATTCGAAAGGGAAATGCAGGATTATAATTATTATTTTTATACGGTTTATGAGATGAGTACAAAACAAATAC
Organism: Callorhinchus milii; assembly: GCF_018977255.1. NCBI lineage: Eukaryota > Metazoa > Chordata > Chondrichthyes > Chimaeriformes > Callorhinchidae > Callorhinchus > Callorhinchus milii. Next base: position 11,254,618 of record NW_024704742.1, on the reverse strand, counting down.
ATTTAAGATTTGCCTTCATGTTGAAATCACTGGAAATTCACATTATTTATTCATGGGTCACGTTACACAAGTGCTATTCTGGCATAATAAATAATACATGGAGAACAATAGGTTTAAAATGTGAAGGTGGAAAGAGATGTATGGAATTCAAATTTTATACAGTCGATCTATTCCCAATGGTGCAGTCACCATTCAGGTCAGGAAAAATATATTTATTGTTCAGATTTTTCCAGCCACTTTTGAGTGACACTTTCCAAAGCCCCAGTGGCATGCCAATATGCCAACAGAGTTATTCTCAGTCATTTTTATACAAATATGGCACAAGTGAGCTCAATCTGAAATCTGTGCAAAAGTCACTGAAAGTCACAGGACGGCACAGCACAAATACACATTGGAAGCCAAGAATCCCATCCTTGAGTTTTTTTTAAATACAAGAAACTGAGAATTTTGGAAACCTGTAGCTCAATGGTTAGAGCACTCGCCTCGCAAATGAGAGGACCTGGGTTCGATTCCCGGGCAGGACGAAACATTGGGGAAGTTTCCTTACACCCCACCCCTCTGTTTAGCAGTGAGTAGGAACCCAGTTGTTAGTCAATTGGTGCATTGCTTTTCCAGGGCTAATAATTGCTTCAAAATAAATTAAAATAATTTGGTCATTCAATCCACAACTGTTTGTGGGACATTGCTGTGCACGATTGGCTGCTGCATTTCACCCACAAAATATACAGTCAATTCACTTTACAGTATATTCTGTAAAATGCTTTGAGATGTCTCAAAGATGTGCAAGGCTTATTATTATTATTATTATATTCTTTCTAGATTTTGGTTAGAGGGCTGCTGAAACCCTCACCCATGCATTCGTCACCTCAAGGCTTGATTACGGGAACTCCCTCCTCATTGTCCTTCCCACCTCTTCCCTTCACAAGCCGCAGATCATCATCCAAAACTCTGCAGCTCATGTACTCTCACACACCAGCCTCCGTGATCCCATCACTCCCACCCTCGCCCGACTCCACTGGCTCCCCATCCCCAAGAGGATCGAGTTCAAGATCTTCGTCCTCACCTTTAAGGCTAACCATGGCCTTGCCCCCTCTTACCTCTCTGACCTGCTGACTCCCTACCAACCTGCCCGCTCCCTCCACTCATCGGGCTCCGGCCTGCTCCGTGTCTCCCCTTGATCTGCCCTACCATCGGTGACCGGGCTTTCAGCCTCTCTGCCCACACACTCTGGAACTCCATCCCACGGTCCCTTCGCATCGCTTCCTCCCTTGCCTCCTTCAAGGTCGGTCTCAAGACCTTTCTCTTTGACCGTGCCTTTGGTCTCCCTCCCATCTCTCTGCCTTCGAGCACCCCTACGCCACCCCTCCCCCATGCTCGGGCCCCGACACCTGACTGTTCAGTGCTTTGGGACGTCCTCCCAATGTGAAAGGCGCTCTACAAATGTAATTTTGTTGTTGTTGTCCAAAAGTATTTGTCCACTGATTTGGTTGTACAGCGAAGAGCCTGATATCCACAATAATTGAGATTTTCCCCACTGTGGATATAAAAACTACTATAGTGCAAGATTACCTCTCCTCCTCTCTCCCTTTACTTCTTCCCCTCTCTCCCTCTCGTTCTCTTTCTCAATTCCAATGCTTCCAATAACCCAAATATCCACCTTGCACTGCCATTTGTAAGTTGGTAAAAAGCTCATGCCTGGTGATGTCACAGACATGCTTGGAACTAAAGCATTTTACTGACAAGGCAGCCTGATTTTATAAAGTGCTGTACTGTACAAGTATTTTACTGTATAAAAGTTCTTGCTTATAGATAGTGTATGGTACCTATGATAAAGGTCATGGATGTTAGTGCTGTGAAATGAAACCATGTTTTAGTGTCAAGCATCCACATGTTAGCTTCAGCATGATATAGTGTAGAGAAAAGCTTCATATATTCTCCTGCAACCTCAGAAGATCTTACAACAAGATGTCTCAGAGGGGCTTTATGAAGATATATATGATTTTAAATGTGATTGAAAAAGTAACCTAAGTACCATCTTTTCGGATGCCCTGAGACAGAGAGAGAAGGCACTGGTTTAAGGTTGCAAAGGGAAAGTTTAGGACAAATACCAGGAAGTATTTATTTTCCCAGAGAATAATTATTATTCTAATAATCCTTGCATTTGTGCATTTCAATTCAGGAGGATACGTCAAAGGATATACTGTAAAGTGTCCTGTAAAGAGAAGGGAGTTTCTCCCAGTGTCCTGACCAGCAATCCCCAATAAAATTGATCACTCACTCCATGGTGGTTTGTGGGATATTGCTGTGTACAGCTGGCTGCCGCATTTCATCCAAAAAATACACAATAAAAAAACACTTTACAGTAAATTCTGTGAAGTGCTTTGAAGCTTCTCAACGATGTGATAAGGCACTATATGAAATGCAAAGACTAATATAAGTGTAGTGATTATATTTATAGGCAAAAATAGCAGACTATTTGAACACAGCAATATTCCACAAACAGCCATGAAGTGAATGACCAATTTTATTTGAATGGGTTTTTGGACACTGGGAGAAACTCCTTTTTTTGATGAGATTTTTAATGATCATCTGAATAGATAGGATGGACCTCAGTTTAAAGTGAAGTTTCATCTGAAGGACAGCACTTCCAACAATGTAGCCCACCCACAGGAAAGCTCTGCAGTGTCAGTTTAGATGCTGTGAATTCAAAGTCCCGAAACAAGGCTTGAACCCATAAGATTCTGACTCAGAGACGAGTGTTTTTAACCTCGCCAGGCTGATATACAAATTACACAATTACCACACAATTAAGAACTGTAACAGGTTGAAGCCTGAATGATGGACATGTTTAAGCTTGATGTTGAATGGAGGGGTGTATTCTGGAAAGATGAGATCAAATGTGCCAAAGGGCCTTCTGCATCCAAAATTCCTTGTGATCTTCCTCTCCCACTCGGCTCCTTGTGCAACACAGTTTAAGTATTCTCAAATGTTAAATATTCAAGACATATTTTATGACAGGGTAGTAGTACTTTCAAAATATTAACCGACAGCCTCATCTGTGACTTGAGGGGGAGATGACTTTATGTCAGTTTATAAAGTGACCAATCTAACCGTGCAATTATAATGATGAAATCCCATTGTAAGTGGCCACTACTAAAGTCACTAACTTTATTGACCAGTATAAATGAGCTTCTCAGGTCCACTCTGACCTAAATAATATCTTCTCATTACATTGTATATTTATATACAATATATAACTATATTTTTTATAATGAAATAGGGTATTGCAAAGTGATTTAATATTATGCGCAGTCAACTCATTTAATCAATGAAGTTCTTTATTCTACTGGTAGAATTGTCATTAATGCCACTTAAGGAATGGCCACTTAAGGAATGTAAGCTCTTATCATGCATTAATGCCCATGGTCCAGAAAAATTGGATCTCTCATTAACTTTAATCTTTCTATTCATAAAGTGCAAAGTAACAGACCAACACCAACCAACCTTATACACTTGCAGCAAGTACCTCATAGAGTAATTATGTTTCATGTGGTATTCCAAACATTTACATGAACAAGTAGTTGGCCTGTCAATAATTAGTGTACAGTTTCTCAAGTACAAGAGGTGAATTCTTGCTCAAAATAATAGTGTTTCCATTCTCTTTTTTATTTCTCCAATTTTCTTCCCTGCTCTGTTGAAGATGTGGACCCATCCTGGGCATGTCTTCAGTGCTGAATACCTTAACAGTAGGACTTTCTATACATGAGGCTTGACAATGAATTGTGAGTCTAAATGATTGTTGTCAGTAGGCTAATTGCCCAGGGGGCAAGGGGACATTCTTCATACAACAACCACTTTCCTGGATAATGATGAGGAACGGGAAGCCCAGTTACTTTTATCTCCCTTAATGTTGACTAAGGCCAACTGGGATCCCTCTACCAGTTGAGATGAGTTAACATGGAAAATTGGAGATCAAACCTGGGAACATCCCAGTCAGTATGGCTCATCTCCCCATTCGGTGAGCCATTGGAGAGGTTAAAATTCACATTCATATTCCACCTCACAGGAACATTTCTGAGGTTTTTAAACCTGCTATATCTGAAGGAGATATCCTCGTAATGTCCAGTACTACAAAGGTACTGCAGTAATTAAGTACACTTAGTTCTGACCTCCCATGTAGAAATATTTAAAATTAAACAACACTTTGGGAATGACTTTGAAAGAAGGTTCATGTGTAACTCAAAGCAAGCCTACCTCTGTGGTCAGTTTCATTGTCTTGAACAACTGGAATTGGAGTTCTCAATAAATAACTAGTCTGGAGTGACTCTAACAAACATTTGCCGAATTTCCTACCTCACCTTCTGAACCCTAAACGTAGACTGAATAAACAAGTACATCTTCTGCACAAAGTCAGAAACAGGGTCAATATGTGCTGCGTGTACATGCCTAGACATATAGGCAGAATCAAGGGAAAGGTTGTCTCAACAAAGAAAACTATCCTGTTCAAGGTGTGTCCCTTGGGCAGTAATAGCGCATAATTTGGATTGGGTCAAAGTGATTTGGTGTCATTCTAACAAGACATGTTGAGATCCTGCTGGCGTTAAATAAAACCTGAAAGCTCAACGTGTATCTCTTGCCATGTTTGATTTAATGCTGGAGAGCGCGAGTGCAGTAAATCCCCCTTTACTTTTTTTTAAAAAGGGGCTCGTCTGACAGCGTTTTGTGCAGCTGATGAGGACGTCCATTTACATTAGTGCTTTGGCACCTTTTAACAAGGCACTTAAAAGGATAAATTATACACAGTGCCGGCAATCCAGCAGTGGAGTGTGGATAGTTTCTGTGGTAATTGAATGCCTAGGCACGATTCAGCATAGGAGCACGGCACACACTGGCACACATACTCCAATGCTATAAGGAGTTGATTGGAGAGGAACTCACAGCATGTAGAGTAGGTAAGTTTGACAGAAAGTGATCTCCTGGATAAATATGGTCTCTGAAACTCAGAGGACAAGCTGGGAGGTCACGAAGATTGTAATCACTCTCATAACAGGTTTGGTACCCTTTAGTTTGCTCTCTTTTAGCTTGGATTTGTGCTTGTAATTTTTCTTCTCATTTCTGCAAATTCCAGGGTTCTTCCTGCATGCAGCAAAACCCTGACTCATTAATGCAGATGTGTGCACCTTAGTCCAGTCAATCATAATCACATTAAATTGTATTCATATAGCAATTTTGTTTCATCAAGTATAACACCGAGACAACTTTAGAAGTGGTAACCTGCTGAACACGTAAGTAAATGATAAAATGCAATTTAGGAAGATTCAAGATTTCCTTTGGACTGATATTACAAAAGCCCTTCTGCAAAATAATCACGTAATTGTTTAAAATAATAATCCATTTGCTATAGCTCTTTATCATGTCTTCAATGCATTTTACAGGTAACTCGTAAAATGTAGTGACTGTATTTGTAGGCAAATGCAGAAGTTATTTTGTTCACAGCAATAAACCAATGTATTAATGTTCTGTGGAGTATTTTATGTGCTATTCTTTGGGTGATTAGGCACTTTCTAAATCAAATGTTTCCCCAGGAAATGAATGGAGTTGGTCAGGGGAAGTTCATGATAACATGGGTTTCTATGATATGTGAAAGGAATAGGCTTGATAGGTCCAATGGATTTCCCTCACTCCATGCAAACTATGCTCTTATGTGAATCACTTTTATCTAACTCACTCCTGATTGTGTGAATTGTAACTCTTTCATGGGCAGAACACACATTGTATTTTACAACTGCTAGTCCAGTACGCATCGCTTTCTTATATTTTCATATCAAGGAGGAGCAGATATAAAACACTAACAATTTGTTTGGAAGAATGCCATTTTATATTTACAATAATAGGTCAAGTAACTATTTGCGGCGATTGCATTCTGAAACTCATACTGAATTGATTCTAGCCACGAAATAAACAAATAACAAATTAAGCGTTTACAATGGTGAGTGCTGTGAGGTAAAACAATCCAATTTATCACTATACATGGAGAGAAAAACTGCACTCATTATTGCACTCTTAGCAGTAAGCTACCCTCATCACTGTTCCAGAATAGAAGAGCATTTTCATAGAAACACCCAGAGTGAAAGGTGAGCCTTTAAAAATGAAACAACTTCAGGAACGGACCACTTAACAAACTGAAACACATGTGATCACACAACACACAAAGGTGCTGACAGTGCTTTCTCTGCAAATGAGCCACTGTTGAGATGAGAAAATAAGACTGGAGAAAAATATGGCACCAGTGAACAGGCTCAATGTGTGTTAACTGGGTCTAATTTACACTATTTCTTAACAGAATTCCTTAATGAGGAATCTTAGTCAAACAAATGGGGTATATTACACCAACATATGTGGAAACTCTGCTCTAACATAATCTATTTCTGTCCTTTGCTTCTCTTTTGCACTCTGAATTTGTAACGATTTGGGTGATGGCCAATTCAGTTCTCATGGGTTGATGAAAATTCTAATGCAATTCCTTATTAAGAAATTCCATTAAGAATTACAGCAAATTAGCCCCAGTTATCAATACAGAGGTACCACATTCCTGAAAAGATTCATAGGGAAATGACTGCATGCTTCATCCATGAAGCAGAATAATGCTCTACATAAGGTAAAGGCTTGAATCTACAAATTTTCAATAGAGGTCTGATTTCTGACATTTCTTAACAAGATTGCTCGCATTTGCATTAACCCACAGGAATTACGTGGCAGAAGTAGGTGGCATGAGAACAGTGTTCCCATAGGTCGGCATGACATAATTTCAGGCACTGGAAGAATTCTCTATTGTTTGATTCTAATTCCTTATTAAGGAATCCCATTAGCAAATATAACAAATTAGAACCTATTGTTGAATCATTGCACTTATTAATTTTCCTTAGTTACTGGCACATGCAGCTTTTTTTAATAAGTGATGACAAACTGAAGATGCACATATCAGTGGGTCCTGAGAGTTTACACCTCTGGGTCTGAGAGGAGCTGGAGAGAAACAGTGTCTGACCTAAATTTCCAAATTTACATGGACTGGAGGGTAGCAAAAAAGGAGAGGAAGGGATAAAACAAATGGTATGATAGGCCAATTAGCTAATATTCAGTTGTGAGTATTCAGATATTCATCAGAGAGGTGTGGATGAAGAAGGCCTTCAGCCCATTTGAGAATACCCATCCTACTGTCTTTCATTTACAGAATTACACAATTTCTTAAGTATGTTCACTGTTCTGGTCTCAGCCATATTTCCAAGTGATCTGTTTCAGTCATTAAATACTCTTTTTATAAACAAATGCTTCCTGGTGTCTGTCTTGAAATTGCTCTTTGCAACTGTAAAACTGCTTCATGTCCCCCGCCTTGCCTGCCCTACCATTAGCGGGTGGGCTGGCCTTCAGCCTCTCTGCCCCCACCCTTTGGAACTCCATCACACAGTACTTCCGCTTTGCCCCCTAGCTTGCTTTCTTCAAGACCCTTTTCAAGACCCTCCTCTTCGACCATGCCTTCGGTCACCCTCCTACCCCTACCCTCCCCACCCTCCACAATTCCTGATCCCAACCACCAGCTCAGATGTGGATCCCTGACTGTCTTGGAGCGTTCTCTTGATGTGAAAGGCGCAATACAAATGTAATTTGTTGCCTTGGGGTATCTAAATGTGTTGCGCTGTGTTTACCTTCTCAACCCTGTTGTATTATAACTGTCAGGTTCTTTTTGTGACATCTCTATTCAAAGCTGAAGAACTCTAGCTTACCTAATCATTCTTCATAGCTCATTTTTCCCATCACTGGGGATCACCAGTAAGCTAGAGTCAGGAGGAAAAATCAGTAAGCAATTGGAAAAACATGAGGCAATCAAGGATAGTCATGGATTTCCAGCTTGGAGATCTCAAGACCATTGTAGTACCTCGAAAGAGAAATCAACACAGACCAGCTCAGTTATATTAAAGGGCAGTAACTTTATCAGTTGACTCAAGGAGGGAACTTAAACTAATACTTTGATTAGTACCAAGCTTTGACTTTTTTTACAATAGCTCTTACAACTCATCTGATAATTAAAAAAAATCTACTTGCAATCTTCAATTTGGACAGTACGAAAGTTAATTACAACAGTAAGTAATTAAAAGGAAAGATTGGTTAGGGACGACACCAAATGTAAGGAGGAAAGTGATTAACAAGGCAGGCAACAAGATTAAAGTATGCTTTATAGTCTCGAGATCCATACTCACCTGTGTTAATGTGCAATGAACAGTTTTGAAGACAGTGCTGCTGTGACTTGACTCATCCCAGGCCCTGAAAGTGCGCTACTGTATAACATGACCAGTTCTGGTCCAGCCTTGACCTCAACACCCAATGCTGTACTCATGTGATGAGGGTTTTGCAGAACTGCTTTAGTAGTAAGTGGAAACAGATATAAGCACTTGTTTCAGTTGCATTTGTAGGACTGCATAAATAATGCCCGTGTTGCTTAACATAATGGGGCATAAAACACTGACAAATCGGTCATTCTGCACTGCAAACCATTTATCTGCTAGGCAGTTTCACATATGCACAATGCTCATCACTACAGCCAACCCTAACTGGATCTTTGTTTCACAGTTGCTTATAGATATTTTTATGCATCAAAAACTATCTATAAAATTTAAAAGATTTTTAAAAAATATATAAATATATTTAAATATATAATTATCTTTGCCGATTGTGATTTATTTTGATTCTCAGAAACACAACAACAACTTGCATTTATATAGCACCCTTCATGCGGGGTGGTGTCCCGGAGCGCTATACACACCGCACACACACACAATGGAAATACATATACAATGTCAAATTTAAATCATGTGTTCCAGCAATGTTTGCTGAGCCTTATGTTTGTTCACTGGGGGAGGAGTAGGTTTGATGCTGATCAAGCTGATTGATGTGAATGATACTTTTTTTTTACTTTAGCGTCCACTGTCAGCGTCATAACTGTCAGTGTCAGGGATAACAATCAGATAGAGCTCCTCAACAAAATGCCCTAATTCCAATCTTACAATGCCTCAACAATGATGTTTTGCACATCAGTCAACTTTGTAATGTGGCGAATTGTAGCGTAGCGGTTAAAGCACTTGCCTCGCAAACGAGAGGACCTGGGTTTGATTCCCGGGCAGGGCGAAATGTTGGGCAAGTTTCCTTACTCTGTTTATCTAGTAGTAAATAGGAACCCACTTGTAAGTTGATTGGCGGATCGCTTTTCCGGGGGGAGTAATCCCTTAAAAAATAATAATAATTTGGTCACTTAGTCCACGACTGTTTGTGGGACACTGCTGTGTGCAATTGGTTGCCACATTTCGCCCACAAAACATACAGTCAATTCACTTTACAATATATTCTGTGAAGTGCTTTGAAACGTCTAGAAGACAAGATAAGATGCTTTATCAAATGCAAGGATTATTATTATGAATTCTAAAATAGGATTCCTAATTTCAGGAGATCCAGAACTCAATTAAATGCAGTTTCATGTAGTGGACCTGAACTCATAAGAAAACTAATCAAGATTTCCTACAACCACAGAGGAAACGGGCATCCCGTTACATTCCTCTGGAAAACAACCAAAGTCCCAGAAGCAAAAGGCCAATATTTTAACCCACTATACCACTGGTACATCTATAACCAGATCCTTAAACATTGACCGTTCATTAACACGGCAAGAATCCACCAAGTTCTGCAATGGGGCATAATCTTAGGTAACATGAATCTCACCATTGCAATAGATTTATGAACTGGACTGCAGAAACATGCAATTATATTCATATTGTTTCCATACTTTACAAAGCACTGGACTTCAAACTATTATTTAAAACTATATTGAAAAAGTAATTGAAAATCTTACTCTTCCACTGTGACGTTTTTTTCTCTGTTTGAAAATTCTGGGAAGATGATTAGATTAAAAATAAGGATATCCTATTCTCCTACATCGGTGTTGGAGAAGATTGGCTATTAATAATGCCTGTCACCCAGATCCTTGCACATCTTAGACTGCAACCCATCCGTTCCCTCCGCTCAGCCGGCTCCGTCCTGTTCCACGTCCCGCAACCCACCCGCTCCACCATTGGCAGGAGAGCCTTCAGCCACTCTGCCCCCAACCTCTGGAATTCCATCCCCCAATCACTCCGTCTCGCCCCCTCTTTAGCCTCCTTCAAGTCCCACCTCAAGACCATGCCATCGGTCACCCCCCTTCCCCTCCCTTCCCCCTCCTGACCCCAGCTCAGGTCTGAAATGCTGTACTCTGTCCAGCGCCTTGGGACATCCTCCCGACAACTGTAATCTTGTTGTTGTTGTTGTTGCACAGAAAATGTAGGGAAACAGAGGAAATAGCACATTTGAGGGAGCTCTGAAACAAGACAATAATAATAATAATAATCCTTGCATTTGATATAGCGCTTTTCAATAAGCAAGCTCTTTGTTTTTCGGAACTGTGGAATAGTTTCTAGAAATATTCCTATTGTAGGCTGCTCTTTTTAAAGATCATCAGATAAAACTTTTGTTTCCTATCTGAATGAAAGTGACATTGTTGATTGTTCCCTGAATTAATGGGCCATGCTGTTGGAAGCCACGTTGGTAACGTCAGTTCTTTGACTTTCAGCCCTAACCCACTTGGGCTTGCTCTTTTGATGCTGTTGCACCTCTTTGCCCCCAATGCATCCATTGAGCGGAATAACTATGTTATCCTTCACTGGTTAATAGGTGTCAGCCTGGCTCAGTTGGTAACACTCTTGCCTCTGAGTCACAAGACTCTGTGTTGAAGTCCCACATTGAGACTTTGAACTCATAGCCTAGACCAGGGTGGTCTAATCCTTTGGTTGCTGAGGGCCGGATGCCCTATTTGAGAAATATCCATGGGCCACATAAACAATATTTTTGTGTTTCCCTTCCAGAAACATAAGAATCATATAGAAATCCTATCTTTTAAATTATGTAACTTTATGACTTAATTTAACTAGATTTTAATTAAAATGCAAACTTTAAATAAGCAATGTAAAAATTCATATAAATTTTAAAACAATAATACACTTTTATCAATAAGGTACATATATGCAAGAATAATCATTAAATCTGGAGTCAACAATGAAAGTGGAAAAAAAAGTGAATTAGAATGCACATAATTTAATAGCCCTAACAATTAACAAAATATTGATAATCTCGAATGGAAATGATTTATGCATCAAGTAACTTATGCATTAAAATCAAAACATAAGATATCAACTCAATATGTAGGGATATCAACCCTACAGTGAATACCTAACAAGACCAAACCAGATTAATCCCTGATCGCAAAATTAACAAACGGACAAAGGATTTTTCATTACTTTCAATAAACAAGTAATTCACTTACACTGAAATCCTCTGTATTTCATATCCACCTTGCATTTCTTACTGAGACACATAGTTCTTTAGTCTTAGAATTGCAAAATATAAGACCATAAGACATAGGAGCAGGAGTAGGCCATTCAGCCCCTCGAGCCTGCCCCGCCATTTAATAAGATCATGGCTGATCTTCTAACCTAATTCCATTTACCCGCCCTATCCCCATATCCCTTAATGCCTCTATCCTTTAGAAATCTATCAAACTCAGCCTTGAATATGTTCAAGGACTGAGCATCCACAGCCTTGTGGGGTAGAGAATTCCACAAAGTTACTACCCTCTGAGTGAAGAAATGTTTCCACAACTCAGTTTGAAAAGGCTGACCCTTAATCTTAGACTATGACCCCTAGTTTTAGATTCTACAACCAGGGGAAATAGTCTCACGGCATCTACCCTGTCAAGACCCTTAAGAATCTTATAGGTTTCTATAAGATCACCCCTAATTCTTCTATATTCTGGAGAATATAGGCCTAGTTTACTCAACCTATCCTCATAAGTCAAACCCCTCATCCCAGGAACCAACCTAGTGAACCTACACTGCACTCCCGCTAATGTGAGTATGTCCTTTCTTAAACAAGGTGACCAAAACTGCACACAATATTCTAGGTGTGGTCTCACCAAGGCCTTATACAACTGCATCAAGACTTCCCTGCTCTTGTACTCTAACTCTTTTGCAACGAACGCCAACATGGCATTAGCCTTCCTCGTTGCTTGCTGTACCTGCATACTAACTTTATGTGATTGGTGTACAAGAACACCCAAATCTCTCTGAACACTAACACTACCTAGTCTCTCCCCCTCTAGAAAATAATCTGCTTTTCAATTTTTACTACCTAGGTGAATAACTTCACACTTCACCACGTTATACTCCATCTGCCACCTTCTTGCCCACTCACCCAGCCTGTCTATTTCCCTTTGCATTCTTTGTGTTTCATCCTCACAGTTTACTGTCCCACCTATCTTCATATTGTCCGCAAATTTAGATATGTTGAGTTCTATTTCCTCATCTAAATCATTGATATAGACTCTAAATAGTTGAGGCCCAAGCACTGATCCTTGTGGCACTCCACTAGTCACATGCTAATCTGAGAAGGACCCGTTTATCCCTACTCTCTGTTTTGTTCCTGTTAGCCACTCTCTAATCCATGCTAATATATTACCTTTAATTCCATGGGCTCTAATCTTATGCAACAGCCTTTTATGTTGTTGAATGCCTTCTGGAAATCCAGATACACCACATCTTCTGGTTCCACCCTATCTAACCTGCTCGTTACATCCTCAAAAAACTCTAAAGGATTTGTTAAACATGATTTCCCTTTTGTAAAACCAGCTAGTTTACCCTCATATTCCATTTTCTCCCTCTTAATCAGTTTCTTGGTTTTCCTTTGCTGTTCTCTAAAGCCCTCCCAATCCTCAGGTTCACTGCTCTTTTTCGCAGTATTATAGGCCTCTTCTTTTAACTTTATACTTTCCCTAACTTCTCTAGTTAGCCAAGGTTGAACCACTTTTCCCATGGTCTCTTTATTTTTCAAGGGAATATGTGATCGCTGGGAATATATCTTTAAACGTTTGCCATTGCTGGTCTACCGTCATATTTTAATATATTAATTTTCCAGTCTATTTTAGCCAAATCTTCTCTCATACCTGCAAAGTTGGCTTTATTTAAATTTAAGACCCTTGCTTCAAATGTATCACTCTCTAACTTAATGTTAAATTCCATCATTTTATAGTCAGTCTGCCCTAGAGGAGCCTTAACTTCCAAATTGCTGATTAGCCATATTTTGTTACACAAAACAAGATCTAGGATAGCCTGTTCCCTGTTTGGTTCCTCAGCATATTGTTCTAGAAAACTATCTCTAATGCATTCTATAAACTCGTCCTCAAACTCAAAAACAACAATACATTTTTTAGAATACTCCTGTTCACAGCACTGTCCCTCACAAGGTTATACAAGATTAAAGCACTCCGGGACACTACCCCGCATGTAGGGCGCAACATAAATGCAGGTTGCTGTTGTTATATGAGGCACAAGGCAGCATGGAAAGAGATGCAGAGCAATAGGTAACACAATGAAATTGAAAATCACGGACCACATGAAATCATTCCTCAGGCCGGATGCAGTTGGACCAACCTGGTTTAGACTGAGATTAAATTGCAGTGTAGGGTGTGCTTTGCATTGTTGGAGGTGCTATCCTTCAGTCAAGGTTCTGTCTGCCTATACAGGTAGACGTTAAAGATCCCATGGCAATATTGGCAAAAGGGACTATCTTCCAGTGTCCTGGCCAACCGTCATTCACTTCATGGCTGTTTGTGGGACATAATAAATAAGCAGTCCCTGCACTATATTTTATATCCTGTGAAGTGCATTGAAATGTCCTTCTGAAATGAAAGTTGCTATATCAAATGTAAGGATTATTATTTTATTATTTAAGAATGTTGAAATTGTAAACCGTGTTGTAGGTAATGAAGTGGACTAGGAAATCCCAGTCTTTAGACCACAAGATAAATATTAATAATAATAATAATATTCCTTGCATTTGATAAAGCACCTTATCACATCTTCGAGACATCTCAAAGTCAAGTGAATTGACTGTATATTTTTATGGATGAAATGCAGCAGCCAGTTGCACACAGCAGTGTCCCACAAACACCCGTGGATTGAAGTGACCAATGTATCTTTTTTTTTCTCTGAAGGAATAATTACTCCAGAAAAGTAATCCACTACTCAACGAACAACCGGGTTCCAACTTACAAACAGAAGTGTATTGAGTAAGAAAACTTACCCAGCATTTCACCCTGCTGGGAATCCAACCCTGCTCTCTCGTTTATGAGGCAAGTGCTCTAACCACTGAGTTACAGGACTCCACAGTTGTGAAGACCTCTTAAGAAAAGTGCACTAATTTAAATTAAATAGGTGTCAACCTGGCTCAGTTGGCAGCACTTTCACCTCTATGTCAGAAGTTTGTGTGTTCAATCCCCATTTGAGACATTGAACTTACAAAATCTGTGCTGACACCCCAGTGTAGTGCTGTGAGTCTGTTGCATTGTTTAAGGTGCCATCCTTTGGAGGAGATGTTAAACCGAGGCACTGTCTGCATATTCCAGCACCTTGGGACATCCCCCAACAAGAAAGCTGCTATAGAAATGTAATTTATTGTTGTTTCTCTTGAGCGGAGAGCCCAGCATGAGCAGGGAACTGAGTGAGGTGGAACAGAATGAGAATACTGTTAAGGAATTTGGCAAGAGTGCATAATTATAAAATATATAAGGTATATTAAAATAACATAAAACATGTGTGGGAATATGGCAGGGCAGCTGAGACCAGTTGCATGCACAATGTGTGCCATGTGGGAACTTCAGGATGCTTTATGTGTCCTGCACAGACACGTGTAGGAAGTGCCTCCGGTTGCTCGAGCTTGATCTCAGAGCTTTTAAGCTCGAGGAGAGGCTGGTGTCGCTACATAGCATACGGGAGGCTGAATAGTTCATGGATTTAGTGTTTCAGAAGGTGATCACCCCACAGCCACAGAGGGTTCAGAAAGAGAGTGAGTGGATGACCACCTGGCATGGTAGGAAGAAATCCAAGGTGGACTGGAAAGAAAGATTAGCAGGTAATGATTATGAAGGATAATTTGAGGACAGATACCAGGAAGTATTTCTTTACACAGAGAGTAATCGACAAATGGAATAAGTTATAAGGAACGTGATTGAGGTTAGTGCACTGGATTTTTTTTAAAAAAAGATTGATATGAAAAATGAAGGGCTGATATTCTGGAAGGTTGAGATCAAATAGACCAAAGAGCTTTCCTCATTATCTGAATCACTACCATCTTGTGAAATTGCTATCTGAAGTCATAAACTTTAGGCAAAAGTGGGAATAAGAACATAAATTCTTATGCTTTGGAAATAATCAAAACAGCTAAAGTTCACAATCCCAGAAAATGGCAAGAAAGCCTTTGGTCAAGTAAGATTTCATTTGGACCAAATCATTATAGTTAAGGAGCTTAATTCAGAGACCACTGAATAAAGTGCAAAATTCACCAAAGACAACAATGTGCATTTATATAGTGCCCCTCATGCAAGGTAGCATCCCAGAATGCTTGATATTGGCAGAGCACGATGCTGAGCTGGGGGAAGGTGGGAGTTGACCGTAGGCATGGTCAAAGAGGGAGGTATTCAGGCACAATCAGTAGATGGAGAACGAAGGGGCAAGGTGGATGGATTGAAGAAGAGCGTTCCAGAACTTCAAGCGTAGTGGTTGAAAGCAGGTCCACCAATGGTGGAACAGAGAGTACGAGGGACATCCAGCAAGCCGGAGCCAGCAGAGCCAGCAGGTAGCTTTGAAAAGGAATTTGATTCTTTTCATTTTTCTTTATCATGTTCTTCTTAATTGTAATCAAGGTATGTGATGCCTGTAGGAATGCAAATTCCCTATTCCATTCACCTATTGTCAGCATCAACCACTTTCCCAGAACTCCAAAAACTGTTGCCACAGAGAAGTTCTGAAACTGAAATGCAAATAAACATGTCAATATGTCTGTTGGTACCTAACAAAGAGCAGTTTTCTGCTTTGTGCACACCTCTAGGTCTGTTGAGACCAGATGGAATTCTTTTATGCAAGACCGTTGTAGCTGGTAGGGAGAGCAGACTATCAACTGATCAGCCTGAACTTCATATCCCTGAGTTGAAGGGCAGCTTCTTTGCTCACTACATCATTCAGTGCTGCAGTGTTTAATTCAATTAATATGGATAGCATATGGAAAACTCAAGGATTACTTAGACTCTCATGGCTTTTATTACAAGGTTATCCTTGTGTAAAAGAAAGTAGAAGAGCTTTCCAACTCCTTTGCATCTGAAACCAGATTCAATTATGTTTAGTGTATTCATGAATTTAGGATTGGACAACAGAACTGCTGTAGATCGACAATACAAATCAATACATAAGAGCTTTGACTGACCTGGATTGTACTGTTGTATTGATAGCAAAAAAAGTTGACAAGTCACAAACAGAAAGAACAAGGGCCCGTGAAAGAGTAAAGAGTTCTGGATTAATCAGTAATTTTAGGAAATCCTGATGTCTACATGCTGCAGTCGAGAAGCTGAGCTGAGGAAGCGGAAGGGTTCATAAGGTTTTAGAAGGTCACAGAGGTAGGATTGGGGGAAAACCATGGAGGGATTTAAAAGTGGGGATGAGGATCTTGAACTCTGGGGGAATGGGAACCAGTGGAGCCAAACAAGGATTGGGGTAATTGGTTTGTGGAGCCTAATGATGGAGAGTACATGAACTGCAAAGTTCTTTATGCTCTGCAGCTTATGAAGAGAAGAGTTGGGAAGTCTGGTGAGCAAAGAGTTGGTATAGATAGTTGGTGTGGATGTGATAAAAGCATTGATAAGGGTTTGGGTAGCTTGAGGGGAGAAGTTGTGGTGGAAGCAGGCAGTCTTGTAGAGGTGGGGGAAAACTGAACAGGTCAAAGTGTAGAAATGGGGTTTAGAGGACAGTTGAGCATTGAACAAAACACCATGGAGTATACATCCACATAAAATGATGCTGTCAGCACCTGAGGTGAGAAGGCATAAATGATAACCAGCCTCGGTCTTGTTGACATTCAACTGGAAAAAGTTAACTCTCACCCAGGACTTGATGTCTGACAGGCAATCAGTCAGAATACCAGTGGTCCTGGAATCAAGGGTGGAGACACAGAGATAGAGTTGGGTATCATCCGCATACATACATAAAGATTGAAGAATAAGTCTTTCGATAGAGATATTCATACACCCAGACAGTAGTTACAATCATTACAATGCTTAAGAGTTGCTGAGAAGGGAGTTCGATATAAAGTTGAAAATATCAATGACTTCAAAAATGTTTCTAGATCTGGAGAAGTCAAAGATATCAGAATTATAAAGACAATTATATAGGCTACACAGAAATATATACACAGCAGTGGGATTGCAAATGATGTTGAGGAATGTGCAATGAAGGATATATTATAAAGTGTGGTGACTGTAGATTTTGTAGGTGAACATGCAAGGATTACTATTATAAGCTCTTAATGGAGATCTTCAGTTGTGCAATATGTTTTGTTGCAGTAAAATTGCAGTGACCTGCAAAGTAGAAACTTGCTTTGTGAATAGACTGTCCAGAACCAAGGAGCAGAAAAAGAATATAGCTACACTAAAATATTTTCTGGTCATAAATTATCATGTGTCACTTGACATTAATGGTCACAACCAGATTAAGGATTCTCTAGGCACCCTTCTCTTCCCCCTTCCTCATTTGTGTTAAAGTTAATAAGATTTACATTTGATTCAACACCTTTTGTGTCAGAAGGCTTGATCAGCTAGGACCACCCTACCCATTCGGGCTTTGGCTTGCAGGGTTAACAGGAGCTAAGTGGGATGCCTCCCTGGCCCCAGTGACTGGTCTGCCCTTTCAAGTCCTGCCAATGAGGCAGGCTGGCTGTGCTGTCATCAGCATTGCCCTGGAATACTGCGGACCCACCTGGCTCAGGAACCAGACTACTGTGACCATCACAGAGAGATGGCTGGATTCTGACATTCCATTGCCAAGCATTTCTCCTTGGAACCAGTTCAGTACCAAGGAGACCCCACTCCCCTCAAGGAGCCAGGGTTCACTCAAATGAGTACAGAATGCATCCTGCAAAAGGAACGTGTATGACAGATGTGGACAGCGTCAGACTCGGTTGGTATGCTACTCATGTTCAATTGCTCAAATTATGCCCTCTATGCAGATCTACAGATGCCTGTTGGGCGAGGTACCTGGAGATCAGTACCCCAACATGAGCCTGTGCCTTTTAACACAGGAGGGCAGAAAGCAGGAGAACACCTCACCTCTTCATTTGTATAACTGCCATTCAGATAGAGAGGGAAAAATAAAATCTAATGCTGAGATAATTGGGCAACGAAGATTGTACTTCACTAAGGAAATTCAACCAGACAGAAGTATTTCTGACACAGCCATCTCCATAGAAAATTCAATCACACTCCATTACTTCAATGCAACCATTGTCTCCACAAGCAATTCAGTCAGAAGCAACAGCCAAGGTATTCTTTGCAACACCCTGTATTTATACTGCAAATGCTGTATAGATCTGGAAAGCTTTTGTAAGCTGTGACAGCCATTTGTACTGTTTATTTACTCTAAAAGGTGGCGTGACTGATATTCTATTTTTGGAATTTGAACTTGAAGAAGAACTGCAACGGCATCTGTGATCCATGTCAAACAATTATACATGATTAGGTTTAATAGATTCCATCTGTTCTCTATTTCTTCACAATGTGTCATGTTTTTACATTTGTGGTTTTGCAGATTGGTACAGGAATAGTGAATATACAAAGAACAGTAGCACAGCGAGGGGTTGAAATTCTGAGCAGTACATGACAAGCATGAATTTAGATGGGTCATGTCATTTGGGGAGTGCATTATATTGAGACGTGTAAATTTGCATACCAAATCGCTCTGCAGTGTTTGCGTGTGGTTTTTTTGCCCCCAGAAATGGCTGTGCCATCTATCTCTCCGGGATGATTTTCTTAACATAAAAATGTGTCATTTAGAGAGACATAAGTACAAAATGGAAGTGGCTCTTTGCAACAGCATAAACTATGGTTCTGTGCACAAAAATTAATGTTAAATATATTCTGTGCAAACAGTACAAAGTCCAAACGGAGAAAGAAATATGAGGACTACAGGTGAATAAAATATTTAAACTGGAAGTGTTAATACATATGTACATCCTTACCAATGTGGATACCATCAGTGCATGAACACTGACTTTTTTTGAGCTTACTAACATGACTCAGTGTGAGAGAGAAAGAGAATGGGATGCCCAGGAAACAAGGGGAGAAGATGGAGATCAATGCCTTTGCTGTCTCACACCTCTATTCATTCCAGGAATACATTACCTGAGAACCCTAACTCAGAATTCCTTCTGAAGATCTCGTGTTTGCTACAGCAATGCAACATGAGGTACCAGTTTGGCTCAGTTGGCAGCACTATTGAATCTGGTTGAGACGTTTGTGCGTTCAAGCTGCATGTTGGGACTTTGAGCTCCTTCAGCGATGCATCGTATCTCAGCACCTTGGGACGTCCCACAGCGACTTGAGACATCCCTCCCGATGTGAAAGGTGCTATACAAATATAATTTTGCATTGTATTGTAACATGCACTGGAGTGTCAGCCTAGACTGAATTCAACAACAACAAAATTACATTTGTATAGCGACTTTCACATTGGGAGGACATCCCAAGGCGCTGAAGCATTTTGCACACACCAATGAGGTGAATGAACACTGCCAGTCAGTGTTTCGCACCCGACCTGGGGGTTGGGATTGGGGAGAGTGGAAGGCAGTGGGGGAAGAAGGATGATCGAAAGCATGGTCGAAGATGAGGATCTTGAAATGGGTCTTGAAAAGAGGCGAGGTCGATCGACTGCAGGATGGAGTTCCAAAGGTTAGGGGCAAAGTGCCTGACTACCAATGGAGCACGCAAGGCGGGAAACGTAAAGCAGGCTGGAGCACGCTGAGCGGAGGGAACGAGCAGGATGGTAGGGGGTTAGGAGGTCGCAGAGGTAGGGGGGAGCAAGCCCATGGAGGGAAGCCAGTGGAGTTGAGCGAGAATGGGGGTGATAGGGTCACAGAGCCTGGTGTGGGAGAGGACATGGACTCTAGAGGTTTGGATGATCTGCAGCCTCTGGATGGAGGAGTTGGGGAGGCCGGCAAGCAAGAAGTTTGCATAGTCAAGGCTTTATGTTACGAATGAGTGTATAAGGGTTTCGTCAGTCTGTGGTGTAAGACAGTGGTGGAGCCGGGTGATGTTGCGGAGGTGGCAGAAGGCAGAGCGGATCATGGAATGGATGTGGGGTAGAAAGAATAGTTGAAGGTTAAACAAGGCACCAAAGATTCCAGACTGGCTTAGCAAGGTGGAGTGTGCATCCATGGATGGTGATGCTGTAAATGCCTGAGGTGTGGAGGTGCTGATGGGAGTCAATCAGGAGAGCCTCGGTCTTGTTGGCGTTCAACTGAAGAAAGTTAGCTCTCATTCAGGATTTGATGTCTGACAGACATTCTATCGGGACAGCAGTGGTCCTGGAGTCCAGGGTGGAGGCAGAGAGATAGAGTTGGGTGTCATCCGCATACAAGTTGACTGCGTGTCTGCGGATGATGTCACCAAAAGGGAGCATATAAATATTGAAGAGGAGGGGACCAAGGACAGAGCCCTGAGGAACATTGCACGAGATGGTGCAGGGGCTAGAGGAAAAACCGTTTGTGGAGATAAAGTGGAGATGGTGCGAGAGGTACGATCTGAATCTTTCAAGGACAGAACCTGAAGGTTGAGGTTAGAGGAGAGGAGGTGGAGGAGGACAGAGTGGTCAATGGTGTTGAAGGCAGCAGAGAGGTCAAGGAGGATGAGTAGGCAGAGGGAGCCCTGGTCACAGATGGGCAGAATGTCATTTGTCACTTTGACTACGGCTGTTCCTGTACTGTGGGCAGCATTGAAACCTAATTGGAGGGGTTCATGAAGGGAATGGTGGGAGTGAAAGGAGCGAAGCTTGTAAGCAATGACTATTTCCAGGACCTTGGAGAGGAAAGGGAGGTTGGAGATGGAGTGATATTTTGAAAGCAGGAATCGGTCCAGGGAGGGTTCTTTAAAGATAGGAGTGATGACAGCCGTTTTTAAAGGGGTGGGAATGGTACCAGTGGACAGGGAGAGGATTATGATGTCTGTGAGTAGAGGGGCAAGGTAGCGGAGTTGGGAGGTAAGGACGGGTAGGGATGGGGTCAAGGGAGCAGATGGTCCGTTTTATACAGGTTATCGTGGTGGTGAAAGAGGAATGGGAGACAGGTTTGAATGTGCATAAGGAGGCATGGCTGGGGGCCAGGGTGTAAAGGGGAGATAGGCGGAGGTAGTGACGTAAGGGCAGAGGCAGCTGAGCCGATCCCCTTGACTTTCAAAGTCCTGATATAGTGCTTTAACCCATGACTTTCTGATTCAGAGGAGTGAGTGCTACCAGGCTGACACCTAATAATTTTAAATCTTATTGATGAAACGTTTTGAAGACTTTTTTCTTTGTGTTAAATCAGATGAGCTGGTCAAGTCTCAAAGCTGTTTTTCTTAAAAATGGTTCTTATGGAAGCTACAAGTTTCAAGAAAGATTAATATTCCCCATAGATTGTGCAGGTGTGGCATATCTGAATCACTGTGCAGTGAATTATAATTTCTTGGTCCAGTAATTTATCAACAGTAACCAGGTCTGTTGGATCTGCCTCCTCCAGGCCTATCCCTTCTCAAGGTCAGTAAACTAAGTGTGGGAGGATATTCTTTGTGCAAAATGATGTCTGGGTAGAGGGAGATCTGATAAAAGGCAGTGTAACAATTACACACTGGTCTTAAAGCAGTCTAAGGTAATAAAGTTCACAGAATGAAGTAACACTGGTCTATAGCTCAGCGAATAATGATGAGCAATTAAGGGGTTTTAATGATACTATGACAATTTTAATGCTTGAAAGAAAAGCCTGCAGAATGTTGCTGGAACTTAAGTATGGGTTGTGGTATCACGTTTTCTAAATTCAGGAATTAACTCTACAAATCTCGGTTGGAATGTCACACCTTATATGAGCTACCAACTCGCCTCATAAGCGAGAGACCTGCGTTCGATTCCTGGCAGGGTGAAATGTTGAGCAAGTTTCCTTACTCCACACACTACCTAGCAGTAAGTAGGAACCTGGTTATTAGTCAGTTGGTGGATCGCTTTTGTGGGGGTAATAATTCTTTAAAAAAAGTAAATTGGTCACTTCAATCCACGACTGCTGTGCAAAATTGGCTGCCGGGTTTCGCCTATAAAATATACTTCACAGTATATTCTGCGAAGCACTTTGAAACGTCTCAAAGATGTGATAAGGCGCTATATCAAATGCAAGGATTATTATTATTATTATGCACCTGATCATTAAAGATATATCACCACTTCTGATGGCAGCATCTATAACTCTGGGAGGACACATAGCTTGAAACATTACTGCAAAATCTGTACAAACTAACTGTTAGCTTGCAATAATAACAACATAATTGGAAATCACACCAGAGCAAATGTCAGTTGCCCATATTTAGAAAATTAGCAGCATAGCCCATACTTAGTATGACTAAGTAATTTGCACATATTTTACATGAATAAAGATCCATTAAAGATCCATTGGTACTACTTTAAAAAAAGAAGGGAGTTTCTCTTGGTATCCTAGCCAATATAATTTGGTCATTCACTTCATGCCTGCTTGTGGGACTTTGCTGTGTGCAAATTAGCTGTTGTTTGCACTGTGAATCTCTTTGAGATGTCCTCCTGACATGTCCTCCTGACAAAAGCAAGGATTATTATTTTTAATTGTTTTGTCCACATTAGTACACATTTAGTACAAGCGCTCTGGGACGCTACCCCGTGTGAAGGGTGCTATAAATGAAAACTCTTGTTGTTGCTGTACACATTTTGCAACAGCTGAAGAAACTGCATTGTGCCATCTCCTACCCTGAACGCATTTTTTTTATTTGTGGTATACAACCACAGCTTTCCGATGGCTTCTGGCTAAATCACGTTGTGTAATTAATCATATATATTCGGCATTGCTCTTAGGTTGCACAACTTGATTTAATTTGAAAATCATATAGAACCCTAGTGGGGCTGCCACCATATACTTCATTGATCCTGAACAGGAAGACTAGTTAATTCTCATTGTTCAGAATTGATTTGTTCAAACACACTTGTGTCTGTGCTCAGTGTAATCTATGTTAGTAACACTGTGTTGTCTGAAGACACAGGAAAAAAGCAGCAGCAGGGAATGAGTAGACAGATTGTCTAACTTCCCCTGTCAAATAATTGACAAGTTGTGCAGTTATCTTTAGTACATAACTTGGTTCACAATTTATTGGGGGCAATGCTGATGGTTCAGTGACTAGAGTTGCAGTTTATGGACCAGGAGTTTACAGCTTTGAATTCTGGTCAGTGCTGAGTTTGCTTGTCTCACCTGGTAGCAAGGGGAGCCTAAATTGATCTCAGTTATCCGTGGTTTTCCCAGGATTAAGGAAGGGAACCAATGAGGATTCCTGCTTCTGGTCCATCTACAGCACCCTCTACTGGTTATGCAGCCAATTTGTGCAAAGCAATGCCCCACAAGAAGCCATGAAGTGAGTGTCCTATTTGATTTGGGGGATTGTTGGCCAGAACACTAGGTGAAACTCCCTTCTCTTTTCGAATGGTGCCATGGGATCTTTACCATCCATCTGTAAAGGCAGAAGGGACCTTGATTAAACATCTCACTCGAAAGACAGCATTTCCAACAATTCAGGACACCCCAGCACTGCATTGGAACCAAGACTGTGAATGTCAAGTCCTGAAGTGTGACTTGAAAACATGAGACTGATCCAAAATAAAAGACAGTGGTCTTCAATATCAAGAAGAGGGGCAATGCAGTGCAGTGTTTGATACCTATTGTTGGTAGTAATTCAGGCATGCCCTTAAATGGTTAATATTGGAGGCTCTTCAAGCATGAGTAAGAGTCAGAGACAAATGCAATTAAGTCCTTCAATGTATGTATATATTCACACTGGAGCGGAAATCATTTCTCTTCACCACTCCCCCACCAAGTTCACTGCAGCCAACTTTAGGAAACCCAAATGCAGCACAGCTCAGATCCATTTAATTTATTTTGAACTGACATATTACCACCATTCATTTCACAGTGGGTGTGAGTTAGACAGTGGGATGTTTCAAATGCCAAGTAAAGACATAGTGGTTCAGAATGCCAATCTCTTGCCGTCATAAAAGTGCTCAGGAAACAAAAGGTCTTAAGCAATACACTTAGATTTGCACAGAATTACATAGACTATTTTAGATCAATACAGGCCATTCACCCAACTAATCCATGCCTGTGTTCACACTTTGCAAGAGCCTCCACCCCTCTCCCATATCTCTCTTTTTTCTCGTCAGTCAGGTGTCTGACATCTGCGGAAACCTATCATTATGCTTCCGAATATTCAAACCAAACAGAGTTCCATGCATCCCAACCACACATGCAAATTCCCGAGGTATTTATTGGAATGGAATGAGCATTCGCACTCTGGAGGGACATATCCTGTTTACCTAATTCTGGAGAGTATTCTGGAGAGATTGAGTTCTGTAGCTTAGTGGTTAGAGCACTCGCCTCACAAACAAGAGGACCTGGGTTTGATTCCCATGCAGGGCGAAACATTAGGCAAGTTTCCTTACTCCCCACTCCTCTGTTTACCTAACAGTAAGTAGGAACCCAGTTGTTAGTCGATTGCCGGATCGCTTTTCCGGGGGTAATAATCCCTTAAAAAAATTATAAATTGGTCACCTCAATCGACGATTGTTTGTGGGACACTGCTGTGTGCAATTGGCTGCCAGTTTCGCCCACAAAATATACAGTCAATTAACTTGACTATATATGCGGTGAAGCACTTTGAGACATCTCGAAGATGTGATAAGGCGCTATACCAAATGCAAGGATTATTGTTATTATTATTATTATTTTGGCACAGGTTGGTAAGGGCCAAGGCTTTGGGACCACAGAGTGTGCATTGAGGTACTGCTAGAATCCATCCAGCTAAAACTGCACAGTTTGCCATTGATACCACTGCCTGGCAAGCTTTCCTGCTACTTGTCTCGCTAGGACCAACAATAACAACAAGATTATATTTGTAGAGAGCCTTTCATGTCAGGAGGACATCCCAAGGCGCTGGACAGTGCACAGCATTTCAGACCTAAGCTGGGGTTGGGTGGGGAGAAGGGAGGGGAGGGGAAGGGAAGTGGCCAATGGCATGGTCGAAGAGGAGGGTTTTGAAGCGGGACTTGAAGGAGGCTAAGGAGGGGGCGAGGCAGAGTGATTGGGGGATGGAGTTCCAGAGTTTGGGGGCAGAGTGGCTGAAGGCTCTCCCACCAATTGTGGGGCGGGTGGGTTGGGAGACGTGGAGCAGGCTGGAGCTAGCCTGAGCAGAGGGAGCGGGTGGACTGGTAGGGGATTAGGAGATCAGGTGGGACGAGACCATTGAGGGCTTTGTAGGTGAGGACCAGGACCTTGAACTGGATCCTCTGAAGGATAGAGAGCCAATGGAGTCAGGAGAGAATGGGGGAGATGGGGTCATGGAGTTTGGTGCGGGAGAGGACATGGGCTGCAGAGTTCTGGATTATCTGTAGCCTGTGGAGGGAGGAGTTGGGAAGGCTGACAAGCAGGGAGTTTGCATAGTCGAGCCTGGAGGTGATGAAGGCATGAACAAGAGTTTCAGTAGCCTGAGGGGTGAGGTTGTGGCGGAGTCGGGTGATGTTACGGAGGTGAGGGAAGGCAGAGCGGTTCATGGCTTGGATGTGGGGAAGAAATGATAGTTGAGAACAAGACACATTGGTTCCTGACTGGATTGGTGAGTTGTAGTGTGCAACCATGGAGGTTGATGTTGCCAGAGCCTGAGGTGCAGAGGCGCTGGCGTGAACCAATCAGGAGGTCCTCAGTCTTGTTCACATTCAACTGTAAGAAGTTTGCCCTCATCCAGGACTTCATGTCCGACAGGCAGTCTGTCAGGACAGCAGTGGTCCTGGAGTTGATGGTGGAGGTAGAAAGATAGTTGGGTGTCATCCGCATACATATGGAAGTTGACCCCATGTCTGCGGATGATGTCACCAAGGGGGAGCATGTAGACATTAAAGAGGAGAGGGCCAAGGACAGAGCCCTGGGGGATGCCAGATGTAACAGTGTGGGGGCTGGAGGAGAAACCGTTAGAGGCAATAAAGTGGAGACAGTGAGAGAGATAGGAATCAAACCAGGCAACGATAGGTCCACGAAGATTAAGGAGGAGAGGCGGTGTATGAGGATGGAGTGGTCGGCAACAGAGAGGTTGAGGAGGACAAGGAGGCAGAGGAAGCCCTGATCACAGATGTTCAGAATGTCATCAGTGAGGTTGACCAGGGCTGTTTCCATGCTATGGACAGCAGAGAAACCAGATTGGAGGGGTTCAAAAAGGGAATGGCAAGAGAGAAAGGAGCGGAGCTGGGTCGCTATGACTCGTTCCAGGACCTTGGAGAGGGATGGGAGGTTAGAGATGGGGCGGTAGCTGGAGTGTAGGGATGGGTCCAGGGAAGGTTTTTTCAGGATGGGGGTGATGACAGATGTTTTTAGGGGGCTTGGAACTGAACCGTTTGACAAGGAGAGGTTGATGACGTTGGACAGGAGAGGGGCCAGAAGGTGGAGCTGGGAGACGAGGAGAGAGGTAGGGATGGGATCGAGGGAGCAGGTGGTGGGTTTGAATTTGCGAACAATCACGGAGAGGGAGGAGGGAGAGATAGGGTCGAAGGAGAGCTGATGTGGGGGTGGTTGAGAAGGGGCAGAGGTGACTGAACGTATCCCCTCAATTTTGTTTTCGAGTAAATCCAGCACAGTTGGAATTTGAGGAGAGGATGGGCAAGGCGTGGGAAGGTGGACGGAGGAGATAGTTTGTGGTGGAAAAGAGAAGCCGGGGGTTGTCCTTTGCCTTGGAGTAGAAGGAGAATTTGGTGGAGGCAAGAGCGCAGCAGTAGATCTTGGTGTGGTGTAGCCAGATCTGCCGATGGACCATTAGTTTGGAATTGTTCCAGGCGTGTTCGCCAGCTCGCACTTGTGCCTTGAGGGAACGGAGATGGCTGGTATACCAGGGGGATTTACGGGAGTATCAGGCAGTTCGGGAGGTGAGGGAGGCAAGGGAGGCCAGAATGGAGGAGGTAGTTGTGGAGAAAAGAGAGTAAGGAGGGGAGATCAGTCAGGCAGGGCCAGAGGTGAAGGAGTTCAAATGACTCCAGGGCAGTGGAGAGGGAGAGGGAGGATTTTTTTTTCCATGGACGGTATGTGATGGTGGAGGGTTGAGGAAGTGGAGGGATATGGAGATGTTGAGGGAGATGAAGTCGTGGTCCGAGATGGCTTTATCGATGATGGTGATGTCCGAGACGGTGAGGGCCCGGGTGATCACCAGGTCAAGGGGGTGGCCAAGGAAGTGGGTGAGGGAGTGGATGAGGAGGGAGAGGTTGAGGGAAGAGAGGAGAGAGAAGTTGGCAGAAGTAGAGCAGGAGAGGGTGAAGTGGAGGTTGAATTCGCCTAAGATTATGAGGCATTCAGAGCAGAGGGAGAGGGAGGATAAGAGAGTGGAAATGTCCGAGAGGAAGGTGGGGAAGGCTTGGTAGGATGGTAGACAAGGAGGATTTTGAGGGAGAGCCTGGAGGGGTGGTAACAGCAACGACAACTTGGATTTATAGAGCGCCCTCCACGCCGGACATTGTCTCAGAGCGCTTCACAGTAACGGATCCCGGGGCCGAGCCAGGAGGATGGGGAGGAAGGTGACCAAAGGCGCGGTTGAAAAGAAAGGTCTTCAGCAGGGACCTGAAAATAGGAAGAGAGGGGACAAGGTGAAGGGAGTGAGGAAGGGAATTCCAGAGCCTCAGGGCATAGTGGCTGAAGGCACGGCCGCCAAGGAGAGAGCGGAGGACTCGGGGGACGAGGAGGAGGCCAATCCCAGAGGAACGAAGGCAACAGGTACTGTTTTGAGGAGAAAGGAGGTCAGAGAGGTAGGGGGTGCAGAGGAGTGCAGGGAATTAGATATAAGGGTGAGGATCTTGAAGTCGATCCTCTCTGGGATAGGCAGTCTGGCAAGGACTGGGGTTAGGTGCAGGTGAGAATGCGGGCGGCAGAGTTTGAATGATTTGGATTTTATGGATGGTAGTGGAGGGGAGGCCGACGAGGAGGGCATTAGAATAGTCCAGCCGAGAGGTGACAAAGGCATGAACCAAGGTTTCAGCGGCTTTCGGAGAGAGGTATTGGCAGAGACGGGGAAGAAGGTGGTGCTGGTGAGGGACCAGATGTGGGGGAGGAAGGATAATTGGGGGTTGAACCTGACTCCTAGTTTGCGTACGAGTTTGAAGAGTTTTAGGGGGAGGTTGGGTAGGTGGAGGAGGTGAAAGCCGTGAGATTTTAGACGTTGACGAGAGACAAAAAGTATGTCTTCCGTCTTGTCAACATTCAGCTGAAGGAAAGTTGTGCTCATCCAGTCCCTGAGATCTGACAGGCAGGCTGACAGAACATCAGGGGACTGGGGGGGTCACAAAGAGAGGTGGAAAAATAGAGTTGGGTGTCGTCCGTATACATGTGGAAATGTACCCCATGACATCCCCAAGGAGCATGTAGATGAGAAAGAGGAGGGGGCCAAGGGTGGATCCTTGGGGTACCCCGCAGGTGACCGGGTGAGAGCGGGAGGAGAAGCCGTTTGTGCAGATGTACTGCTGGCGGTTTGTGAAGTAGGACTTGGACCAGGCGAGTGCGGTCCCACTGAGGTGGATGCCGGAGGAAAGGCGGTGGAGGAGGATGGCATGATCGACTGTGATAGAGGGTAAGCTGTTCGATGGAGGGGAAGGTTCCAGAGGAGTAAAGGGAAAGCCCGAGAGGGGACCGGCAGATGAGAGTCACATGTATGATATAATATATTATTATATATTATAACGGCGATTAGGCCACGTTTGGTAAAAGGTGTAACCTGGAGGTGCGGCCTCAACTAGTGGGAAGGCGTCGCCTGGGGTGACCCAGGTTTCGGTGAGGGTTAGGATATCAATATTTTCCTCAACAGTGCGATCATGGATTGTGAGGGACTTGTTGGTTAATGAGTGGACGTTCTGCAGACCATTATGGAGGGGACAGTTTGTGGTGGGAGTGTGGGGGAGATGAGGGGGGGAGGGGGTTGGCAGACGGGTTGGATGGGGATGTGGGTGAGGGAGGAAAGGTTGGTTCCTGTGGGTGAGGGCTGGTGGGCTTTGCGGTGAGAATGGGGGAAGGGGCAGTCAGGGTGGGTGCTTGTAGGACAGCCGACGGCATCTACCACGGTGGGCACGACGGATAATGTGAAGGGAGGAGCAGAGGAAGGGTGTGGGAGAGTCGAGGAAGGATAGGAGTCGGGCCAGGCGGAGGGAGAGGAGGGTTGAGTGGGATTAGTGGAGAGAAGGGGAAGGGGTCGGGAACATCTTGGGGAAGCAGCTCGGATCAATTGCGGCAGCCAATGTGTGCATGCTGAGACTGGGAGTGGACAGGAGGGTACAGCGAGCCATGGTTATCCTGCTGGACTGGGCTGGGCTAGGCTGGGCTGGGCTGAGCTGGTGAGGCTCAGTGAGGATGTGGTGGCAGTGATGTCTTCCCAGTGAGTCCTGGCCTCGAGATTTGAATGAGGAGGCGGGATGACGTCACGCAGCACCCGGTTGTTGATCGGCTGAGCCCTCAGAGCCCATCCTATCCATTGGGGCGTGGCCTGCAGGGTGACAGGAGCTGAGAGAAAGGGTTCGTGCCCCTGGTGGCTGGTCTGCCCCCACTCCCCCCCCGGGTCCTGCTGATGGGCCAGACTGGCTGAGCTGTCATCAGCACCCATCTGGCCGGGATCCGCACTACTGAGACTGCCACAGAGAGTTGGCTTCATTCTGACATTAAGTTGCCAAATAAGTCAGTTCAGCTCCATGGAGACCCTGCTTTCCTCCCCCCAAGGAGGTTGTCATGAGTTAGTTATTTTACACCTGAGAAGTGTATGTCTGAGCCCTCGCCAGATGAGTGACAGGTACCAGGAATTTCTCGCGAGCTTCCTGGTGGGTAACACAGCTCAGTATGAAATGTGTGAGAGCATTGCCACCATCTTCCCATCTGTAGCTTAAACATACATCCCTTCCCCATGTGTGTCCTTCTCCCTCATGCGTGGGTCACATTTTCTGTTAAATGCATTGAATACATTAAAATATGGTTACCATTGATAGAATTACTTTCACTGTGGAAGGACATTCAAAGTGAGCTTTCTTTCTAAATCTGATTGTGTGTTCCACATTTTCTACATTAAGAAGTTCCTCCTAAACTCCTTTTTAAATCTGCAACTGGAATAAAATTGTTCATTCATTTCTTGGCTGTTTGTGGGACACAAACTGGCTGCTGTGTTTGCTCACAAAATAATAGATATAATAATCCTTGCATTTGCTGTAGCGCATGTCTTCGAGACGTCTCAAAGCGCTTCAAGAATATACTGTAAAGTGTAGTGACTGTATATTTTGTGGGCGAAAGATGACAGACAATTGCACACAAACAGTCATGGATTGAGTGACGATATTATTATTAATAATTATTATATTGCAAGCATTAATTATTATTATTATATTGTAGTGCAGACCGCCCAAGCGCAGCAGATGCGCACACACTTACTGAGACACATGTTTAATTTTGGGGTGGAGGAAACCTGGAACAGCAACAAAACAATCGTTGAGCAGTCACCTGGACTAATGCCTCCCAGCCCTCTCACAGAACCAGCCACTCGCAATCTCTCCTGATTAACCAACCTCAGGCCAGCCAAGTAACCTGGGCCTCAAGCTCCCTGGCCCTTCCAAGCCAGGATCTCCTGCTTAGCCCAGCCCTCCATCCCCCAGACCCAAGCACCCAGCCCCCATCCTCCACACTCAGCCCCCACCCCAGGCCCCACCTTCAGCCTTCAGCCTCCACTCCTAGCCCCCATCCCAAGAGAGATGGGGGCAACGTCACCTCCTTAAGAAGACCTCACCCCTGAGGTCCTAGTGCTCGCTATTTATTCCCCACTTATCTAGGAGCCCTTTATCCCTTCCAATAGATGGTGGTTCTATTTGTATGTGCATTGTTATGGACTCTACCCACTGTAGTTACTGTAGATGGAAACTGACTGCTAAACCATAAGAATAGACTGACCTGTTCAAGGTAATACTTGAACATTGTGGCCTATATTTATCATTTAATTGCTTATATTTAATGCCTCCCATAACCAGCCACTCATTCATTCAGTTTAAAGTCATACTTTATCATTCCTTCAACCGCTTTTCATGAATGACAATTCTACTTGGGGATAAATCGATACTCGGGGATATATTGTCTGACTTGTTAATTTAAAGGTTTGTTAATTCTAGAGTAATGGTCCACCCCAAGTTAAATATCACCTTTGCATTTTAAAGGATTGAATTACGTCCTACCTTAATCTTCTCTTCCCCATTGGAAAACAAGGTGAGTTCTGTCAACCTCTCTCTTAATAATTTAGAGACTGATGTCCCAGAATTCTTCACTGAACACTCATTGAGATGTCAACATTGGTTCAGAAGTAGGGTTCCTGAAAGCAGGCCCAATATTCCAAATGTAACCTCAGAAGTGAACTGGGCAGGGTTAAGGTAACCCACTCCACTTATTCCTAATTCCCCT
Source organism: Callorhinchus milii (assembly GCF_018977255.1). NCBI lineage: Eukaryota > Metazoa > Chordata > Chondrichthyes > Chimaeriformes > Callorhinchidae > Callorhinchus > Callorhinchus milii. Next base: position 11,222,911 of record NW_024704742.1, on the reverse strand, counting down.
GAGAAGCATTTCCACTGTTGCATTGTTTTGTTCATAGCCACTTCAGGTTGACTGATGGAATCTAATAAAAAAACACTCAACAAGACACAAAACAAAAGGTGGAATGGAATTTGAGGCTGGATCTTGTCAATGGGAAAGTTTGTTGAATACCAAGCCAGCTTTGTATCTAGTTCCAACTCATAGCATTTGACTTAGTTAAGATAAGACATTCTGGGTGAAATTAGTAATTATATAGAAACAGGAGTAGGCCATTTAGCCCCTCAAGCCTATTCTGCCATTCGAGAAGATCATGGCTGATCTGAACCACAAGTTCAATTACCCGTCCTTGCCCCATATCCCTTAATACCCTGACCTAACAAATATCTGTCCACCTTCGTCTTGAAGATGTGAATGGATCCAGCATCCATAGCCTTTTGGGGGAGAGAGTTCCAGATTTCCACTACCCCTTGGGTGAAAAACTGCCTCCTAATTTCACTACAAAATGGCTTAGCTCTAATTTTAAGATTGTGTCCCCTTGTTCTGGATTCCCCCACCAGAGGAAATAGTTTCTCTATTTATGATGTGTGAACTAGCATATCATTGAAATATGATGACTTACATCCACTGGTTTCTGGGTGAGTTTGAGGCGAATCTCGCTCCCTCCTAATTCCCTTTCCAATGTCCTGCGGAGAAGCTGGTCACATCATGTCTTGGACATCCAGATTGCATCAGGATTGTGGAATTAGGTTAGATTGCTGCTCAGTGCAATATCAGCTTTGTTCCGATTTTTTTGCTGCATTAACACAGTAAACCACTAATTAACAGTTCAGTGCCATCTGTATGTCTAATGTGCAGCATGGCGGACTTCTATAAAAACTCATTTGAGTGGTGAAGGATGGAGGGAGATGGAAGCCTGGGCAGAATGTCAATCTTGGAGGTTGGAAATGCAAAGGGAAATTCAGAGCAATAGCTCCTAAAGCTCCTAAAGTAAATGACATTTGGTCCTGTAGCTCAACCAGATTATTTTTCGGTAGAATATTATGAACACAGGATAGATCCCTGTTCATCTCATTTTTGGTTCAAATGCTGGGCCATTTACTACATTTTCTGAGTAGGAGTTGACCTGCAGAATTCACAGACCCAACACTCCTGGAAGTGTTTTGAGATGTTCTGATGACAATAAAAAGGAACTGTATCAAATACAAGGATTATTATGCATATCAACAACAACTACTTGGATTTATACAGCGCCCTCCATGCCGGACGGCGTCTCAGAGCACTTTACAGTAACGGATGCCGGGGCCAAGCCAGTGGGAGGGGGAGGAAGATGACCAAAAGCGCAGTTGAAGAGAAAGGTCTTCAGCAGAGACCTGAAAATAGGAAGAGAGGGAGTGAGGCGAAGGGAGTGAAGAAGGGAACTCCAGAGCGTCAGGGCATAGTGGCTGCAGGCACGGCCGCTGAGGGTGGAGCGGAGGACTCGGGACGAGGAGGAGGCCCAGACCCGGAGGAACGAAGGCAACGGGTACTGATTTGAGGAGAGAGACAGTGAGAGGAACGGAGGGATTTGAATACAAGGGTGAGGATCTTGAAGTCGATCCTCTCTGGGATGGGCAGCCAGTGCAGTCTAGCAAGGACTGGGGTGATTGGGGAGTGGAGTTTGGTGCGGATGAGAACGCAGATGGCAGAGTTTTGAATGACCTGGATTTTATGAATGGTAGTGGAGGGGAGACTGGCGAGGAGGGCGTTAGAATAGTCCAGCTGAGAGGTGACAAAGGCATGGACCAGGGTTTCAGCGACTTTTGGAGAGAGGTATTGGCAGAGTCTGGGGATGCGTCAGAGGTGGAAGAAAGCGGTGCTGGTGAGGGACCGGATGTGGGGGAGGAAGGATAATTATGGGTCGAACCTGACACCTAGGTTGCGTATGGGTTCGGAGAGTTTTAGGGGGAGGTTGGGTAGGTGGAGGAGGTGAGAGCCGTGAGATTTTAGACGTTGACAAGAGCCAAAGAATATGGTTTCCGTCTTGTCAACGTTCAGTTGAAGGAAATTTACGCTCATCCAGCCCCTGAGATCTGATAGGCAGACTGACAGAACATCAGGGGACTGGGGGGTCGCAAAGAGAGTTGGAAAAATAGAGTTGGGTGTTGTCCGTATACTTGTAGAAATGTGCCCCATGTCTGCGTATGACATCCCCAACAGGGAGCATGTAGATCAGAAAGAGGAGGAGGCCAGTGATGGATCTTTGGGGTACCCCGCAGGTGAGAGCAGGAGGAGAAGCCATTTGTGCAGATGTGCTGCTGGCAGGTTGTGAGGTAGGACTCGAACCAGGTGAGTACGGTCCCACTGAGGAGTGACGGAGGAAAGGCAGTGGAAGAGGATGGCGTAATCGACTGTGTCGAACGCCGCGGAGAGTTCCAGGAGGACAAGGACGCAGAGGGAACCCTGGTCATAGATAGAGAGGATGTCGTTTGTGACTTTCACAAGCGCAGTCTCTGTACCTTGGGCAGGGTGGAAACCGGATTGGAGGGGTTCGAAGAGGGAGTGGGAGGAGAGGTGTGCGCGGAATTGGTTGGCAACAACACGTTCTAGGACTTTTGCGAAGAAGTGCAGGTTAGAAATGGGGCGGTATTGGTTGGGGTTTGAGGGATCTAGGGAAGGTTTTTTGAAGAGGGGGATGATGACAGCAGTTCTGATCCGGAGTGGCTCCTCACCTGGCTGTGCTTTATAGGCAGCCAGGCCTCAACTCTGCCCCGCACTCTCCTGACTCTGCTCCCTTCAACGTGTCCATTCCCTCTGTTCAGCAAGCTCCGACCTGCTCCACGTCTCCCGCCCCACCATTGGCGGGCGGGCCTTCAGCCTCACTGCCCCCACCTTTGGAACTCCAGCCCACATTCCCTTCACTTTATTCCCTCCCTTGCTTCCTTCAAAGCCCGTCTCAAAACCCTCCTCTTCGACCATGCCTTTGGCCACCCTCCTTCCCTCTCAGATCCCAAACCCCCTGCTCAGGTCCAAATCCCTGACTCTCCAATTCCTTGGGACGTCCTCCTGATGTGAAAGTCGCTATCCAAAGTAATTTTGTATTGTTGTATCTTGATTGCCAAATGATGGTAGCCATTGCAAACTAAGTTTTCTGTTAAAATTCAGTGCAACTGGAAAAATTATAGTGTCATGTGTAGGCAGACATGATCCTTATCCACAAGGAAAATGAGTAACAGATGCTTGATGATTAAGACTATTGGGTATGGGTTTTAAATACATGATTTACTATTCACAATAAATGCCTTCTCCATGTGAAAATAATGGCTTGATAAGTTCTGCGCTCCATTTTGGTCGATGATGATATAAGGAGATATATCGACACCTCCCCAATGACCCAGTGAAAAGCCGCATGGGGTGTGTTAGCAAACCTGAGTCAGGGAAATATCAGCCAACATTTCTGCTGCTTCTCACGACCCCCTTCTGGAGTGTCCAGGTGTAGAACCTGGGTAAGGAATGGATAGAGTTTGGCTGTGATGTGCACAACAGTCGAATAACCTCATAATTCACTGTCAAATCTCAAGCGCCAGTTCAGTAATAACTATAATCAGCATAACTACAATACAATTTACATTTGTAAAGCATTTTTCATATCAGGAGGACATCTCAAGTGACTTAAACAGCTGGCTGGGCAAAATATTATAAAAATGCACAAAAACAGACTACAACAAGAAGCATTTCTCTAATTAATGGTGTTATATCACACATGTACAAGATTAGAAGCACATTTATTAATATTCATTGATTCCACTTTATCTGTGAAGTGATTTCAAACATTCTATGATAATTCTATGAAATTCATTATAAAAGCATCGCTTCTTGTTATTGTGATATTCATTTATTTACAGAGTACTTATTCAAACCTTGTTCAGTTGACCACAAAATGACTCAGAGGTCAAGAGCGCAAGGAATTCTGTGGTTAGCTGCAGAATGGTTCAGGTGTACATAGTTACATAATGAATTTATTCATGAAAAGCACCATTAAAGTGCTAGTTGTTATCAGAAAATATCCACTGGAGTTTAGAACTGGTGAAAAATCAACAGCTCCTCAATTGCAGGATTAGATCAATAAATGCAGCACGTAACATTTACTTATTATTTAACACAATATGAGACTGTGGGGATGTTTTTCCCTCATCTACTCCAAATGTTAATCTAACTTTCATTATGGGGATGTGCCAAACGTGATGTATGGGGAATGGACTAGAACCCAGTGGAATTGATGCACAAAGTAAAGGTTTGGTAAGTGCAGCAAATGTGATCCAGCCAAATGGGTGTGGAGATCTCAATAGGATATCTAATAAACTCAATCATCGTATAAATCTGAAGTCTTGGCTAATGTTATTGCATTATCCAAAGTAGTAGACGAAAGGCTCAGAAAGCAAGACTTATTAAGAATGGTCTTACATCCCTAGTCAAAGCAACTGTGAGTTGAAAGAAGATTTGGTTTTGCAGAAGTAATGTCCCAGCCCAGGCATAAATAGCTGTAAACTCAACACACTGTGCTGTAATAGTGATCGTCATTAATAAGGCCTCTAGATGTTGGAAAGGCAGAGCCACATACTATGGCATGTTACAAATGGGTACATGGAAGCCTATGCAAATAATGAAGCGTATGCCATCATACAGGAGAACCCAATATAACATTGCTTGGTTTTTAACATAGGTTTGTTTATAAGGAGCGTGCAGTGAAGGGGCAATTGGAAAGTTCCAAGTCTTCACTGGGTAATTGCCCACAGTGATGTGATTGAAATCAGGAATTATGTATGTCTCAAAGTGCTTCACAGAATAACTGTAAAGTGAATTGACTTTATGTTTTCCCTTCCCCACCCCGACCACCAGCTCGGGTCCGTAACTCTGTCTGTCCAGCACCTTGGGATGTCCTCCCGATATGAAACGCTCTTTACAAATGTAATTTTGTTGTTGTTGTTTTACAATGCTGTGTGCAAATTGGCTGCCATGTTCATGTATAAATTCATGTTGAGCATTTCCCCATGCATAAAAATTTTAATGTCATGAATGAAGTTATTAATGGAAATATGGTTTACAAAATAAAAATATAATCTACAAAGAACTAAATTTTGAATTGAAATTCAAAATAGCACTGAAAATAGTTGTTAAAAGAAACAGAGGGGAGGTGAGGAGAATTTTTTTTCACGCAGCGAGTTGTTTGGATCTGCATTGCCTGAATGGGTGGTGGAAGCCAATTCGATAACAACTTTTAAGAGAGAAGTAGATAATTGTTTGGAGAGGACATGTTTGCAGGGCTATGGGGATAGAGCGGGGGATTGGGATTGATTTGGAAGCTTTTTTCAAAGAGCCGGCACAGACACGATGGGCCAAATTACCTCCTTCTGTGCTGTATAATTCTATGAAATTCATTATAAAAGCATCGCTTCTTGTTATTGTGATATTCATTTATTTACAGAGTACTTATTCAAACCTTGTTCAGTTGACCACAACATGACTCAGAGGTCACGAGCCCAAGGAATTCTGTGGTTAGCTGCAGAATGGTTCAGGTGTACATATTTACATAATGAATTTATTTTCACTTCTAAAGGGAAGGCTGAATATGAGTCAATGTGGAAACCCATCATCACGCTTAAGAGTATCCAAACCAGACTGAGTATTCCACATATGTCTGCCACCTTCACATGGATATTTTCTTGTCTGAAATGGAAAGTGCACTCTCTCACTGGAAGTCTGCATTCAGCTTAACCATACCGGAGAATATTACTGGCAGGTCAGCAAGACTAACAACTGGGTTCTATGTACTGCTGGGTAAATAGAGGCATGTGGAGTAAGGAAACTTGCCTAAAGTATCACTGGGAATCGAACCCAGGTTCTCTCGCTTGCGAGGCGAGTGCTCCAACCAATACACTACAGGACTCCAGGGATATGGGATTCATACATTTGCCATTATCTAATGAAATTGTGGAACTGCTTCAATTAGCTGAATGGCTTCCTCCTGTTCCCATGTACCACAGCTGATCATCAACAACAATAACATGCATTTATATAGTGCCTTTCCCGCAGGGCAGCATCCTGGAGTGCTTGATCCTGTAGTTTAGAAACAGTTTAGTCCAAAAACTACTAGATCAGGGTCTAAATCATCATCATGTGGAGTTGCGTAGCTCAGTGGTTAGAGCACTCGCTTTGCAAGCGAGACACCTGGGTTCAATTCCAGGCAGGGCAAAACTTTGGGCAAGTTTCCTTTCTCCACACGCCTAATAATAATCCCTCCAAAAAAAAACAATAACAAATTGGTCATTTTTAATCCACGACTGTTTGTGGGACACTGTTGTGCGCAATTGGCTGCCACGTTTTACCCACAAATATACAACAACAACAACAAGATTCCATTTATAAAGCGCCTTTCACATCAGGAGGACGTCCCAAGGCGCTGCACAGTTGGGTCATGACCCGAGCAGGGGGGAAATGGTCAGGGTGAGGGGAGGGAAGGGAGGGAGAGAGGAGGGGGGAAATGGTCAGGGTGAGGGGAGGGAAGGGAGGGAGCGAGGAGGGGGAAGAGAGTCGAGAGGGGAGCTGAAGGCTCGGTCAAAGAGAAAGGTTTTGAGACCGGCCTTGAAGGAGGAAAGGGAGGAAGCAAGGCGAAGGCACTGGGGGATGGAGTTCCAGAGCCTGGGGCTGAGAGGCTGAAGGCCCGACCACCGATGGTAGGGCGGTTGGGGCGGGGGACGTGGAGCAGACCGGAGCCAGAGGAACGGAGGGTACGGGCAGGTAGGTAGGGGGATAGTAGGTTGGAGAGGTAGGAGGGAGCAAGGCCGTGAATGGCCTTGTAGGTGAGGATGAGGATCTTGAAATCAATCCTCTGGGGGATGGGGAGCCAGTGGAGGCGAGCGAGGGTGGGAGTGATGTGGTCCCGAAGCCTGGTGCGGGACAGTACACGAGCTGCAGAGTTCTGAATGACCTGCAGCTTGTGGAGGGAGGTGGCGGGAAGGCCGGCGAGGAGAGAGTTCCCATAGTCCAGCCTTGAGGTGACAAAGGCGTGAACCAGGGTTTCAGCAGCGTGAGGGGTGAGGTAATGCCGTAGTCTGGCGATGTTCCGGAGGTGATGGAAGGCGGTGCCAGTTGTGGTGCGGATGTGAGGGAGAAAGGACAGCTCAGGGTCGAACAAAACGCCGAGGTTCCTGACTGGCTTTGAGAGGTGGAGAGTGCAGCCTTGGATGCTGATGGTGTCAGCGCCTGAGGTGCGGAGGCGCTGACGTGAGCCAATCAGGAGGGCCTCGGTTTTTCGCACGTTGAGCTGAAGAAAGTTGTCTCTCGTCCAGGACTCGATGTCGGACAGGCAGCTGTCAGGACATCGGTGGTCGTGGAGTTGAGAGTAGAGGAGGAAAGGTAGAGTTGGGTGTCATCCGCATACATGTGGAAGTTAACTCCATGTCTGCGGATGATGTCACCGAGGGGGAGCATATAGAGGGTGAAGAGGAGGGGACCAAGGACAGAGCCCTGAGGGACACCACATGAGACAGTGCGGGGGGTGGAGGAGAAGCCATTCGTTGAGACAAAGTGAAGACGGTGAGAAAGGTACGACCTAAACCATTCAAGGACAGTGCCTTGAAGGTTGAGGTGGGAGGACAAGCGGTGGAGTAGGATAGCGTGGTCGACCGTATCGAATGCTGCCGATAGGTCGAGGAGGACGAGGAGACAGAGGGAGCCCTGGTCACAGATGGTCAGGATATCATTGGTGACCTTGACCAGGGCAGTTTCTGTGCTATGGGCAGCACGGAAACCTGACTGAAGGGGTTCGAAAAGAGAATGGGTGGAAAGGAAAGAGCGCAGTTGGGAGGCGACAACTCTTTCCAAGACCTTGGAGAGAAAGGGGAGGTTGGAGATGGGCCGGTAGCTTGATAGCTGCGACGCATCAAGGGAGGGTTTTTTCAGGGTGGGCGTGATGATGGCAGTTTTTAATGGAATGGGGACAGAGCCAGAGGAGAGGGACAGGTTGATGATGTCAGTGATATGTGGGGCAAGAAAGTGGAGCTGGGAGATAAGGAGTGGAGTGGGGATGGGGTCAAGGGAGCAGGTGGTTGGTTTTAGGGATAGGATGAGTTCAGTGACAGAGGGTGGGGAAACGGGTACGAAGGTGTGTAGGGGAGGATGGGTAGGAGTCGGAGTGTGGGAGGGAAGGGGTGGGTGGTGGGTGGAAGTTGGAGGGGAAGTGACCGCGGAGCGGATTCCCTTGATCTTGGATTCAAGGAAATCCAGCATCTCCTCGCAGTGAAGGTTGGAGGAGATGACCTGCGCGGGGTGGCGGGGGGGACGGAGGAGTCGGGTTGTGGTGGAAAACAGTAGCCTGGGGTTGTTCTTCGCCTCCAGGATTATCCTGGAGTAGAAGGACGACTTGGCCGAGGCTAGAGTGGAGCGGTAAATTTTGAGGAGGTCCAGCCAGATTTGTCGGTGGACCGTTAGGCCAGATTTGACACAGGTGCGTTCAGCAGCCCGCACCTGGCTTTTCAGTGAGCGGAGGTGGGTGGTGTACCAGGGGGAGGAGCGGGAGTAGGAGACAGTGCGGGAAGTGATGGGGGCAAGAGTATCGAGTGTGGAGGAGAGGGTATTGTGGAGGAGGGAGAGAGGAGAAGAGGGGTCGGTGAGGGTTGAAGGCCAGAGGGAGAGGAGTTCAGAGGACTCCAAGGCATCGGTTAGGGATTGTGGGGGTAACTTCTTCCAAGGGCGGTAGAAGATGGTGGTGGGTCTGGTGGAGGTGGGGAGGGGGGTGGAGGTGGTGAAGGAGATGAAGTAGTGGTCAGAGATGGCCTTGTCGGTAATAGTGACATCCGAGACACTGAGGCCCCGGGTGATCACCAAATCGAGTGGGTGGCCGTGACTGTGAGTGGGGGAGTTTATGTGTAAGGAGAGGTTGAGTGAGGAGAGCAGGGAAGAGAAGTCTGTGGAGATGGAGCAGGAGGGTGTGAAGTGTAGGTTAAAGTCGCCCAGGATGATGAGGCGATCGGAGCAGAGGCAAAGAGATGTGAGGAGTGTTGAAATGTCAGAGATGAAGGTGGGAGAGGTTTTAGGGGGCCGGTAGAGGAGGAGGATTTTAAGGGAGAGGAATGAGGGGTGGGAGAGGGTGAGGTGCTCAAAGGAGGGGAAAGAGCCAGTGGAGTAAGGGGATAGGGCAAGTGGTGTCCTTGAGATAAGGGCAACACCACCGCCACGGCGGTTGGGGCGGGGGATGTGGTGGGAGGTGTAGCCGGGTGGCGTGGCCTCCGTGAGGGGGAAGGTGTCGCCTGGGGTGAGCCAGGTTTCTGTTAAGGCCATGATATCAACGTTCTCATCAAGGATGAGATCGTTGATGACCAGGGCCTTGTTGCAGAGGGAGCGGACATTTTGCAGTCCGATGTGGAGGGAGCGGTTGACAGAAGGGTGTGTGGGAGGGGAGGGGGGTCCAGGTTGTGAGGCAGGGGTGGGGGAATGGGGATGAGGGAGGAGAGGTTGACTCCCCGGGTCTGTGTCCGGGGTGGCTGGTGAGTGTGGTGGGGAATGGGGCAGTCGGTGTGGCTGCTGCTGGACAGCCAACGCCGAGTGCCACGGTGAGCCCGGCGGAGGATTCCCAGGCTGGAGCAGAGGGAGGTTGTGGGAGGGTCAAGTGGGGATAGAAGACGAGAGGGACGGAGAGAGAGGAGAGAGCGGGAGAGATGCAGAGGGGGGAGGGTTTTGGGGGAGAGAGGAGGGGGGTGGGAGGGAGGGGGTGAGGGGCCTCGGGTCAAAGCGGCAGCCATAGTGCGCACGCGCGGACCGGGAGCGAGCGGTCATGTGGATGGCATTATCCCATAGATTGGTGCAGCGAACCCAACAGGACCATAGTGGGCTCTGATGTGAGCCCTGGGGGGGGGGGGGGGGGGGGGCGCAGAGGGTTTTTTTTTTTTTGCGCGTGCACGCACCTGAAAACTAATCTATGACGTCGCAGTTCCCCCGCTCCGCCCCCACACCTCCCTCCCCTCCCCCTACAGACAATTCCCTTTACAGTCTATTCTGTGGAGCGCTTTGAGACTTCTGGAAGACGTGAAAAGCGCTATATGAAATGCAAAGATTATTATTATTTACAAACTGAATTTGTTGCTATTTTGCTATTTCAAGTTTGCAATATTTGCAGCTGATGAATCCCATTTCCCTCCAGCATTTTCATATGATAGTAATCTTTGCATTTTTATATAGGGCTTTGCACTTTGCCAGACTTTTCTACGTTTCCTAATCTGTGTTTGACTGGCAAACAAAACTGTATGAGAGTCAGGATGCAGAACCTAACTCAACAAGTTCAGTTTGTGAGGATTGTTAATTACATCCCATTGACCTTGGACCATTCTTGAAGATTTACAACATTGATACTGTTCTGCATGCAAGAAATCAACTTAATGACAACAGGCACTGACTGCTAAAGCCAAGACATTTGAATCCAATGGAAAGATGGGCCACTCCTTAAAATCTTCAATTCCTGCACAAACCGCAGATTGGATTAATGTCAATGTCCACACATTACAAACAAATGATCCTCGCATTTCAGAGCACTTATAACATCAAAACGTCCCAAAGTGTTTAACAGAAATACCATTGAGCTCATTGACTGTAGGATTATATACATAGCGAATTACCATTGATATGAATGACTAATTAATCCAGAGTACAATTGGCCAAGACACCAGGAGAAACTGCCTTCTTTTTTCAGATTGTGTGTTGGGATCCTAAACATCAACTTAAACAGGCAGAAGGAAAGGTTGTTTTAAAATCTTATACAGAAGAGAACACCTCTAACTATTTAGCACTTGCTCTACATATTAAAGAATATGATCAACACACATCATGCCTTGATTCTGGAAAGGGAATGTATCTGGTGCATTATTTTGGTGCTTATTACCAAAATAACATAACGTTTGTTCTGCTCTTCACTCTCATTAACTGAAGAGATTATTGGGTTCAGTTTGTCCTGCAAGTAAGATATTGGAGTCTAAGGACAAAATACTAGGTCGCATGCAAGAGGATCGGGGTTCGATTCCCCGGTAGGGCAAAACGTTGGACAAGTTTCCTTACGCCACATGTCTCTGTTTGCCTAGCAGTAAATAGGAACTGCGCCACAACTGGCACCGCCTTCTATCACCTCGGGAACATCGCCAGACTATGGCACTATCTCACCCTTCACGCTGCTGAAACTCTGGTCCACACCTTTATCACCTCAAGGCTGGACTATGGGAACTCTCTCTTCGCCGGCCTTCCCGACACCTCCCTCCATAAGCTGCAGGTCATTCAGAACTCTGCAGCTCGTGTACTGTCCCGCACCAGGTTTCGCGACCACATCACTCCCACCCTCGCTCACCTCCACTGGCTCCCCATCTCCCAGAGGATCGAATTCAAGATCCTCATCCTCACCTACAAGGCCACTCACGACCTTGCTCCCTCCTACCTCTCCAACCTACTATCCCCCTACTTACCTGCCCGTACCCTCCGTTCCTCTGGCTCCGGTCAGCTCCACATTCCCCGCCCTAACATCGGTGGCCGGGCCTTCAGCCTCTCAGCCCCCAGGCTCTGCAACTCCATCCCCCAGTGCCTTCGCCGCCTCCTCCCTTTCCTCCTTCAAGGCCGGTCTCAAGACCTTTCTCTTTGACTGTGCCTTCAGCTTCCCTCTCGACTCTCTACCCCCTCCTCGCCCCTTCCCCTCCCTCCCTCACGCTGACCATTTCCCCCCTGCTCGGGTCCTGACCCAACTGTACAGCGCCTTGGGACGTCCTCCCGACGTGAAAGGCGCTCTATAAATGGAATCTTGTTGTTGTTGTTGTTGTTGAACCTAGTTGTTAGTCGATTGGTGGATCGCTTTTCTGGCAGTAATAATCCCTTCAAAAAAATCTTTGTGCATTTGGCTGCCGCGTTTCACCCACAAAATATAGTCAATCCACTTTACAGTATATTCTGTGAAGTGCTTTGAGACATCTTGAAAATGTGATAAGGCGCTATATCAAATACAACAATAACAATAACTACTTGCATGTATATTGCAACCCGGAGTCCAAATGCAAGGATTATTATCATTATTAAATTTTAAAAAATTAGAGCCTTGCTTGCAATGGTCAGTTAACATATTTCCAGTTACCAACAAAAGTTACCAATTCACACTCTGGAGTTATTTGGGACTCCTGCTCTTAATACCATGTTGTAGACCTCATCAATATTTGCCAGAAATCAGTGAAATATGAATGCGGCGTGAGACATACCCATGAGTTTCCTTGTGGCACAGGCAATCAGCTTGTAAACAGTCTGCAAAGCTTCAGGGATAATTGTTTATTGAGCCTTTGAACTCTCGTGAATTTTCTTACTTGTGCTGCTTTGCCTTTATCATTGCCTATTCCCAGGCTGTTACAGGCTACAAGGGCCAAGTACTTTAGTTTCCAAAGCTTCAATGAACTAACTAAAATCTTCACGTATTGCAACTTGTCCAGTAATCTCATGATGCACATCATGAATAGATAATGAGATCTCTTTTCAGCCGATACATTGGTGATCCCATCTGCAATTAAGCTAAACCACTTTGCTGCTCATACATGTTTGAACTTTTTCTCTGCAACTATAGGCGATCAGTTGTGTTAGCTTGTTTTGCATCCCTGCTGAAACAAGACACTACCCCATATTATTTTGTCTTTGTTTCCAAATTGCAATTACACGGATCATTACCAGAGAAAAAAAAATGATTTTAATCCACTAGAGAATCACCAACATTGGTGGATAGGTTATTATTTAAAATAATAAGACTCAGGTTGCAGATACCAAAGGACCTAATGACAAGATATAATAATACCACTAATAAAACTTGATATCATAAATGATAATATTACATATACAAATGATGTATAGAATTACAACACATGATGCAGCACTCAAAAACAGGACGAAAAAGTGTAGCTTTCAGGTGGGACGTCTTTATTAACTTGATATGGCGATCTGTCTGAAAGTATGGGATCAAAAAAAGTTTCACAACAGATTCTATCACACCGTTCAGAAGAAATTCCATCTGGATACAAATTTACACTTAATGTAGCATTGTAGTGTTCAGAGTTTGGCAAACTGTTGAAATCAGTCTTAACATTGAAATCGTCTTTCAGTAATTCATAAAAGAAAATTGCAGAAAACTGGATACAAACTTAGGGCAGTATTTAAGAATTTGCCAAATTCCAGATTAAAAATATTGACAAAGATGTACAGACCACTCAACTCAACCAGTCCGTGCTGATGTTTATACTCCACACGAGTTTTCACCCTTTCCTTACTTCCTCCCCACACTGTTCTATTCCCCTCTCCCTCATGTGCAGGTCAAGCTTCCTCTTGAATGCATCCAGACTATCTGATTCAACCACTGCTTCAGTAGGGAGTTCACTACCCTCTGCATGAAGCAGTAAATTTTCTTATAGATCCCCAAGTCACTATCTTAAATATGTGTCCCCTGGTTACAGGCTCCCCAAGCAATGGAAACAGCCTATTTATGTTACCCTTATCAAACCCTTTTTATATGCTCTGAAATTGAGACCCACAAATCTATTATCCCTTCAAATAATTATTTAGGTTTCCAGTGAAACTCGCACCCCCCACCTCTCTGAATTTCAAGATTTCAATGCCATCATTATACTTTCTGAACATGAAGAATTCTGGTTTGCTGTTGCTTCACAGAGTACAGAAATAATTTTGGCAAGAATTCACACTTTCAGTTACAACCTCCACAAGCTGAACTGTGGCCACAAGGGGATTTTGGATCCTGGTGTGAGACCGATGTCTCAAAAGAGCTCCTGTGGATCAGTCTCAGATACCCCCGAATACCTGCAGGACTACTCACAAATCCTTTTGAGAATCTTACATATCAGACCTCATTTTGTACTTTGATCATTTCCATCCCCTAGTCACAATGTGCACGACAGAACGCAATTATAAAGTGGTCAATAAAATTTCATCTCACCTTATAATGGGGTACTTTAGAAGAGCAGTCAGTACTTCCACAGCATGATATCACCAGTCACATAACAACTAATGTCACTGTAATGTGCGCAGAAAGCCGGCTGGCTTCCTGTGCTAAAAAATGGGCAACTTCCGGGTTGTTAGGTCGCTGCCAATGTCACATCCTATACAATGTTCACTATGCATATTGTAAATAAGCAGCTAACGCAAAGTGACGTTGACTTGGCTATTTTTAGTGCACAGAAAACTAACTGTGAGAAGCCACTTGCAGCTCAACTGCTATATGAACAAACCAGCTTTATAATCATAATAATCCTTGCCTTTGATATAGTGCCCTATCATGCCTTCGAGACATCTCCAAGTGCTTCACAGAAGATACTGGAAAGTGAATTGACTGTATATTTTGTAGGCGAAACACAGCAGACAATTGCGAACATCAGTATCCCACGAACAGTTGTGGATTGAATGAACAATATTTTTTGAAGGAATTATTACCCCAGGAAAAGTGATCCTCCAATTGACTAACAACTGGTTCCTATTTATTGCTTGATGAACAAAGGCGTGTGGAATAAGGAAACCTCTCCAACAATACGTCCTGCCAGGAATCGAACTTAGGTCCTCTCACTTGCAAGGTGAATCTAACCACTAAGCTACAGGACTATATTGTAATAATAATCCTTGCATTTGATGTATCACCTTATCATGTTTCAGAAAATCTCAAATCGCTTTGCAGGATCTTGCTGTAAATTGTAGTGACTGTGTTTTTGGTAGGTGAAAGTGGCAGCCAATTTTCACACAACAATGTCGCACAAATAGCTATGATTCGTTTTATTTGGGCACTTTGAGAAACTCTCTTACCTTTTTGAAATAGTGCCATGGGACCTTATCGTCTACCTGAACAGGAAGACAGCACCTTAGTTTGAAGTCTCATCTGAAAGGCACAGCAGCATATCATTGATGTGTCAGTTAGACTGTGAGTTCAAAGTCTTGAGGTAGGGCTTGAACCCATTACCTTCTGACTCAGAGATGAGCGTGCTATCAACTAAGCCAGGCACTTTATAAGGGGGCTCTTTATGATAGGATTCAACACGTCAAGGCAAGAATAAGAACTGCAACACTTGCCAGATTTGATTTGCCATACTTTAGACAAGTCTAAGATGACTGAATGCAAATATTCTCCCTGTCCCCGCCGTACGCTACAAAGATTCCAGACACATCAGGCCAAAGAGATCAAAGCACTCACGACAGGTGCTGTAATAATAATAATCCTTGCATTTGAAATAGCAGCTTATCACATCTTCGAGACGCCTCAAAGTGCTTCACAGTAAAGTGAATTGGCTGTGCATTGTGTGGGTGAAACGTAGCAGCCAATTTCCTACAGCAGTGTCCCACAAACATAACATAAACATAACATGTAGGAGCAGGAGTAGGCCATTCGGCCCTTCGAGCCTGCCACGCCATTCAATCATGGCTGATCTTCTAATCTAACTCCAGCTAATAACCTGACCCCGCCTTATCCCCGTATCCCTTAATCCCTTTTGCAATAAGAAATCTATCTATCTCAGTCTTGAATTTGTTCAAGGACTGAGCGTCAACAGCCCTTTGGGGTAGTGAGTTCCATACATTCACCACCCTTTGAGTGAAGAAGTTCTTTCTCAGTGCGAAAGGGCTGGCCTCTGATTTTAAGGTTGTGACCCCTGGTTTTAGTTTCTCCAACCAGGAGAAACAATCTCCCACTATCTACTCTATCATGCCCTTTGATGATCTTATAGGCTTCTATAAGATCCCCTCTAATTCTTCTATATTCTAGAGAATATAGGCCCAAATTGGTCAGCCTATCCTTGTAACTCATCCCCTTCATCCCTGGCACTAACTAACCTAGTAAATCTACGCTGCACCCCCTCCAAGGCAAGTACATCCTTCCTTAAATAAGGAGACCAAAACTGCACACAGTATTCCAGGTGTGGTCTCACCAGGGTCCTATACAGTTGCAGCAAGACTTCCCTACTCTTATACTCTAATCCTTTCATAATGAATGCTAACATACCGTTCGCCTTCCTAATTGCTGCTGCACCTTCAGACTAACTTTCTGCGATTGGTGTACAAGGACACCCAATTCCCTCTGGACGCTAACACATTCCAATCTCTCCCCTTCTAAAAAATAACCCGCTCTACTGTTTTTACTCCCTAGGTGGATGACTTCGCACTTCCCTACATTATACTTCATCTGCCACCTACCTGCCCAATCACCTAACCTATCTATGTCTCACTGCATTTTTTTAATGTCGTCCTCTGTGTTGGCACTTCCTCCTAGTTTTGTGTCATCCGTGAATTTAGATACATTAACTTTGATGTCCTCATCTAGATCGTTGATGTAGATGATAAATAGCTGAGGCCCAGGGACTGATCCTTGTGGCACTCCACTAGTCATATCCCGCCAATCCGAAAAGGACCCGTTTATCCCTACTCTTTGTTTCCTACCCGTTAACCATTCCCCAATCCACTTTAATATGCTCCCCCCAATTCCATGGGTCCTTATCTTTTGGACTAACCTTTTATGCAGCACCTTATCGAATGCCTTCTGGAAGTCCAAATAGACCACATCCACTGATTCACCCTTATCTAGTTTACTGGAAATATCCTCAAAAAACTAAATGAGATTTGGCAAACATGACTTCCCTTTTGTAAAGCCATGTTGACTTGGCCTAATTATATTGTGCTTCCCTAAATACCGCACTACCACATCCTTAATCAATGATTCTAAATATTTTCCTATCACTAATGTGAGACTAACTGGCCTATAGTTTCCCATCTTTTCCTTTCCACCTTTTTAAAATAGTGGTGTGACTTTTGCGATCTTCCAATCCATGGGGACTGTTCCAGAATCCAAGGAATTTTGGACAATCAGACATAAGGCCTCCACTGTCTCATAAGCTCCTCTTTTAAAACCCTGGGATGCAAACCATCCGGACCAGGGGATTTGTCACGTTTTGGTGCTAACAGTTTCCCTAGCACCAATTCTCTACTAATGAAAATTTCCCTAAGTTGCTCCCTGTCCTTATCCCTTTGGTGCATCTCTATTGTTGGCAGACTTGTTGTGTCTTCTAGGGTGAAGACAGATGCAAAGTACCCATTTAGGGGCTCTGCCATGTCCTTGTCCCCCATTATAACTTCTCCTGTCTCTGACTGTAGTGGACCTACATTTACCCTCACCAGCCTATTCCTCTTAATATATTTGTAGAAACTTTTACAATCAGACTTAATGTTCCTGGCTAGCTTACCCTCATACTCCTTTTTCTCGCTCTTAATGAGATTTTTAGTTTTATTTTGCTGGTTTCTAAAACTCTCCCAATCTTCAGATTTGCCGCTTTTCTTGGCAGTTTTATAAGTCTTTTCTTTTAATTTGATGCTTTCCCTAACTGCTCTAGTTAGCCACGGATGAATTGCTTTCCCTGTGGTACTCTTATTCTGCAAGGGAATATGCGACCGCTGAGAGTTTTGCACTACATCCTTAAATATTTGCCACTGTTGGTCTACATTTTTACCTCTTAATCTTATTCTCCAAGCTATTTTACCTACATCTTTCCTCATACCCACAAAATTAGCCCTATTTAAATTCAGAATACTTGCCTCGGATTTAACTATATCCCTCTCTAACTTAATGCAGAATTCAATCATATTGTCGTGAATTGAATGACTAATTTATTATTAGTATTTTTTAGAGGAAGAAATTATTACCTCCAGAAAAGTGATCTGCAAATCAACTAACGACCAGGTTCCTCCTTACTGCTAGGTAAACAGCGGCATGTGGAGTAAGGAAACTTGCCCAACATTTTGCCCTGCCGGGAATCAAATCTAGGTCTCTCGCTTGCAAGGCACTGAGTCCTTTACCTTGCGCGGGTCCTGACCCAACTGTACAGCGCCTTGGGACGTCCTCCCGACATGCCGCTGAGCTAAAGGACTCCACAAGTACCTTAGGTATTTCTCAATGTCAGCTCCTGAACACAATTATCACAGAAATGAAAGTCCACCAAGGTACAATTGTTGTTATTTGGCAGCAAAATAAATAGCGATGTTGATGGAACGTTGACAAGACGGAAGCCATACTCCTTGGCTCTTGTCTAAAATCTCACGGCTCCCACCTCCTCCACCTACCCAACCTCCCCCTAAAACTCTCCGAACCCGTAAGCAACCTTGGTGTCAGGTTCAACCCCCAATTATCCTTCCTCCTCCACACCCAGTCCCTCACCAGCACCGCTTTCTTCCACCTCCGACGCATCACCCGTCTCCGCCAATACCTCTCTCCAAAAGGCGCTGAAACCCTGGTACATTACTTTGTCACCTCTCGGCTGGTCTACTCTAATGCCTTCCTCGCCGGTCTCCCATCCACGACCATCCATAAAATCCAGGTCATTCAAAACTCTGCCGCTTGCATTCTCACCCGCACGAAACTCTGCTCCCCAATCACCCCAGTCCTTGCCAGACTGCACTGGCTGCCTATCCCAGAGAGGATCGACTTCAAGATCCTCACCCTTGTATTCAAGTCCCTGCAGTCCTCTTCCCCTACCTCTCTGACCTCCTCTCTCCTCAAAGCAGTACCCGTTGCCTTCGTTCCTCTGGGTCTGGCCTCCTCCTCATCCTCCGAGTCCTCCACGCCCTCGGTGGCCTTCAGCCACTGTGCCCGAGGCTATGGAACTGCCTTCCTCACTCCCTTCATCTCATTCCCTCCCTTCCCATTTTCAGGTCTCTGTTGAAGACCTTTCTTTTTGACTGTGCCATTGGTCATATTCCCCCCACCTCCCCCTGGCTCGGTCCCGGGATCCGTTACTGTAAAGCGCTCTGAGATGCCGTCCAGGGTGGAGGCTGCTATATAAATCCAAGTTGTTGTTGTTGTTGAATTCATTTGAAACAGAAGCCACATAAATGAAATCCATGGTACTATATGAAAGCATAATGTCTCCAGTACAAAAGGCATATGTGTTAAGTTTCATATGGTGCATGCTGTACACCAGTGTTAGCCATTATATTGTACGATACATTCAGTTTCAGACAAAGAACCTTGCAAAACATTCTAACTTTTTCATTTTCCAATCCTCTCTGCCCTTTGACCAAATCCCGAATGATGCCAATTAAGTGTTATTGTTCAAAGCCGTATTGTGCATTGGACTTGCCTCCACTGGAAACTGGATTCAGTCTATGCAAATTGATTTAACTTGGATCTTTAACAGATAAGGAACCCTTCATCTCATCTGTCTGAGCTGGATTAAAACTAAGGTGAAAAGATTGCTTCAGTCATCATACAGCTTTAGTATTTTTTGTATCATTCTTTCATAGACTTTATTGCCACTTCCCCATCCAGCGGTAAACGAACAAATAGCACAGCAGCTGTAAAAGAATAACAACAACAACAACAACAAGATTCCATTTATTGAGCGCCTTTCATGTCGGGAGGACGTCCCAAGGCGCTGTACAGTTGGGTCAGAACACGCGCAAGGGGGAAATGGTCAGGGCGTTACAGGCGTGTTTTACTTTTGGTAAGGCAAATTAGATAAAGAGCCTATATTCAATCTATCCCGGAAATCGGCCATTTCGTCATCTGTATGAATGATGATGAAATCCATTTCGTATATGCGAAATGAAGGAAGCTCTCAGCCTCTGTTCAGGCTCCAACGTAGAACTGTAGCTGTGTCAAGGGGCAGATCACTAGCCGGAGAATACCTGGATTATAATTTTGGTTTAAACAAATCTGCAAAAGTGATTTGGACCAAGGCCATGCCTCAGCTTCAGAAAGGAACTTATCTGAAGCTCAGGCATTAGCTTCCTGCCAATGTGTTTCTTTACACTGAGCACACTAGTTGGGTCAACTAACCTTTCTGTAGACTGCTATTAACGGGTGACATTACACAACTGTCAGCTCCAGGTTTACAACAGCAGAGCCCACAGATCTAACCTGCCACTAAAGCAGTGTGAAGTGAACACAGCAACTACACCCTGGAGCGCTTGCTTTCCAAAGTGCCACACACTTTAGTCAAGGAGATAATTCCTGGGAGTTACATAAGGGGGCTGCCCAAACCTTAGTTGCAATGCAGAGGACAGCTATCGAGAATGATCCCCAGTGTTAAGAGGAATGAGTAACAATAATAATAATCCTTGCATTTGAAATAGCGTCTTACTATGTCTTTGAGATATCTCAAAGCGATAATTGCAAGTGCAACTGGAACAGGTTATCAGGAAAAGTGGTTGAATCCAGACATGGACTCATTTAGAAAGCAGCTTAAATCTGTGATGGGAAGATTGAGGGTTGGGTACAAGGAATCTAAGCAATAGTTTATTTTATGTGCACTATCTTATTGAAAAGTATCACAGGATCATAAAATCAGTTTGCATGAAGAAGGCCCTTCCGCACATTTGATCTCTGGAAGGATGAGATCAAATGTGCGGAAGGGCCTTCTTCATGCAAACTGATTTTATGATCCTGTGATACTTTTCAATAAGATAGTGCACATAAAATAAACTATTGCTTAGATTCCTTGTATAAAACAATAAAGGTTGTTTTGGTTTCTTGTAGCAAGGGGATAGACGGAATGACTTGAGACTGAAAGCTGAGTCTGTCAACCTCAGTTTGGGAATACAGCAGAGTCTATCATTGTCATTGAATCATAGCATCAAGGTTTTTTTTAAAAAAGTGAATACCGATTGGATATTGTGTGCTGGGCTCATTAACTGTGAAGCACTGGCCAATATTGACTGTGATGGGAACACTGGGCTTATGGGCATTTTTAGTTTATCCAGGACCCCGTTGTGTAAATGAGTGCGCTACTCTACTATCCTGGGACACTCCCGAATTAAACGCACTAAAGTGCTCAATCAATAATTGAGTCTGATTTTATTAGCATTTTACTAAGTTTATGATGAATCAAATAATGTCAATTCAGTACTTTGATCTGTACAAGCTTAACTCTAGAACTGTCAATAGGCAGCCTAAGGCTTTCGTAGGAGGTGCCCATTATTGAATGTGTAAGCATTTAAGTTCTTTAGAATGCAAAGTGATTCAAACTCATGTTGAACCATTCAAACATGAATAGAAACAGGATTACACTGCTAGGTGTCAGCCTGACTCAGTTGTTAGCAGTCTCACTTCTTTTTTATTCTAAGGTGTAGTGACTGTGTATTTGGAAGCAAACACAGCAACTTTTTGCACACATCAAGGATCTACATACAGCCATAAAGTAAAATGACCAAGTGTTGGCTAGGGCACTGGGAGAAGTTTGCCTCTCTTTTTAAGTTGTGTCATAGCATCTTTAACATCCACCTCAAGAGACAGATGGGACCACAAATTAACCATCTTATCAAAGGGTGGCATCTCTGACAACGCTCCTTGTGCTCTTCCAGTACAACAGGGTGTCCACAAAGTCCTGTTACCCCTATGTTTTATTCAGTGCCACAGTGCACTGACCAACAACTGAAACATGCGAAAGAATTATGATAATTGTATTTAGAAGTGTTTAATTGTATTCAGATATCCAGAGGATCGGTATGAGTGAGTGAGCGCCATCATTTTCATGGCAGATAATGATCCACCTCCATGTTCGGTGCCACAACTTCCTTAACACAGATGGAGTGAGGAGATGAAATGCATCTCTGACAGCTTGTTTCACCTCCTCTGTAGTCTTATAATCGGGGTATGAGGGCTTTGTGGATGCCCTAATACATGCATTTGATATAGCACCTTTTCACATTGTTGGCACATCTCAATGTGCTTCACAGAATATACTCTAAAGTGAATTGACTGAATATTTTGTGGGCGAAAGGTGGCAGCCAATTGCCTCTAGAAAGTGGGAGCAATTGGCTTTATTACCCCCAGAAATTGATCCACATTATCTCTCTTTCAGATAATTATCTCTTTCAGTACCACTGGTGCACCACAAGTGTCAGTGCACAGGCAGACACACTAGCATCTCTTTCAGCACAACCAAGTCAATCACCAGAAGGAGCACTCAGCAAGCAGAGAGGACCTGGCACCTCCTCTGCCATCTAGTGAGGATGAAATGTTAACTACATGGTAATTGCACAACAAACTTTCATGGCCCTTCACTGAGAGCTACAAGTCGCTGGTGATCACCAATTGTCTAAGTACGTATGTACACAATTTGGACCCAGATCAGCAGCTTGTCTCTAAAACAAGAACCAAACAAGGATCAAGCTGCTAACCTTCAATGCTCACTCGATGAACTATCTACCAAAATTGTAAGAGGCAGTTAGCCATGATATTTCCCCATAACTGAATGGCACTATCAGCATTGCCTCAGAATAATAATAATTCTTATATTTGATATAGTGCCTTTCACGTCGGGAGGATATCTCGAAACTCTTTGGAGGACATGCCGTAAAGTGAAATTACTATATTTTGTGGGGGAACACAGCACCTAATTTGCACACAGCCATGTCCTACAAATAGCCATGGAGAAAAAGACCAATTTTTATTTGGGATGTGGTTGGCTATGACACAGTGAGAAACTCCCCTCTCCTTTCAAGTAGATGCCATGGGATCTTTAATGCTCTAACTGAACAGGCAGATCTTAACTTAGTTTAATATCTCTTCTGAAAGACAACACCTCCAACAATGTAGCCTGTTCCAGCACTGCATAAGAAAGTTAATATAGACAATATAAGATCCAAGTTCCAACATGGGGCTTGAACCCACAACCTTCTGACTCAGGCGTGAGAGTACAGCCATCTGACACACCCAGTTGGATGCGCCATCTTCCATCATTGGTACTGTGACCAGACATTGAACACGGGGACTTTCATAAGCACTTTGATAAAAAGAAGTGCAGGGCATGCTGAACAGTCTTCTTCTATTCCTAAGTTTCTAAGCACTCAGGTTTCATTTGGGGAATCCAGAGTTCACACCGGGCACAATTAGCACATCTTCAACAATGTTAATGCATTGATTTGAAATCAACATTGTGGCCTTTGTTCCCTCTGTTGCATATTGTTTTGTCCGAGCACAGAGCCACCAGTTCTGTTAAGCAATGGGAATATATGGCTTATGTTAGAATAGGAGAAATAGAAGCTACCCCATGGCAGGTCACTTATTTTATCCTGTATATATTGCAGATATCTATTTGTAATCTCTTATGTCAGTACAAGATTGCTATGATGGTGCCCTGTGTGAAACTGTATCATACAAACTGGTGCATTAGATTTTTTGTCTTGGCACAGGAGATTGCTTCACTGAAATAAATGACAATCGAATTGCCCCTAGGCTTTCTTTGCCACATGAATCCAAATTAATCATGGATGGAAAATTGTGCTCCATTTAGCATGAGTAAGGCATGATTTGTAATTCATAAAATTAGAGGAATGCCTATTCCCATATGTTTTTCAGGTCCGCGCACCCTCCGCTCCACCATTGGTGGCCGTGCTTTCAGCCGCTACGCTCTAAAACTCCCTCCCCCAATCCCTCTGCTTTGCCCCTCCCACCCCACTTTCAAATCCCACTTAAAGACCTTCATTTTTGATTGTGCTTACAATCACCTCTGCCCTCTCTCTCCCCCTGGCTCGGGGTCAGACTCCACCACTATCAAGCACTCCAGGACACTACCCCACGTGAAGGGGCTGTATGAATGTAAGTTGTTGTTGTAGCATTGCCTCCCCCTTATTGGGTTTTAATGTGAGCTGGCTGATATCATTCATGAATCTTCCCCCATTGGATTTCATATTATAAGAACAGAATGCAAAGTTTAACAGTGTAACAAACAACACTTTTGAGACCCAATTTGTTCCAGTTTTATACTCCAGTCCTCTCCCATATTGCCTCTATTTAAGTTGATTGTGGCTGAAGAAGAGAATTGGCTTACAGGGGATACGTATCAGTTCAGGACACTGAGATGTTAACCTGGCTCACTTGGTAGTGGCTGAAAGCACAACCTCCAATGGTGGAGTGGAGGGTGCGAGGGACAAGTATGAGGGCGGTGCTAAAGAGTAAATGATAAGTAATGATAAAGAGCGATGATAAAAAGCAAAGAAAAAATTGGCCATCCCTGCTCAAGAACTCCATCAAAGATTCTCTTCAACTCACTCCCTTCCCTCCTTACTTCAAAAGCCTGCCTCAAGACTTTGGTCATCTTTCCCTTCTCACTTTAGCTCCCTCTTGCACCCCTCCCCCCACACCTCCCAACTTGGGTGCCCAGGTAGCTGTATAAAGCAGCTTGAGACGTCCACTTTTCATGAAAGACACTACATAAGTGTTAATTATATTGTACATAGCTAGCAATAATAATAATCTTGCATTTGATATAGTGCCTCATCACATCTTCAAGATGTCTCAAAGTGCTTCACAGAATATACTCTAAATTGAATTGAAGGTATATTTTGTGGGCGGAACATGGCAGCCTATTGCGCACAGCATTGTCCCACAAACAGTTGTGGGTTGAGTGTCCAAATTATTATTTTTTAATGAATTTTTACCCCCAGAAAAGTGTTCTGCTAATTGACTAACAGCCATGCTCCTACTTAGTGCTAAATGAACAGAGGCATTGAGTAAGGAAACTTGCCCAACGATTCGCCCTGCAGGGAATTGCTTGCTCTCACCGCTGAGCTGACTCCACTCCGCTCAAATCATGCTGTGCATTTACCTACTCAGCTATTGCAGAAACCTCCTGTAACCTTTTCTCAAAACAAAATCCCATAATCTCAATTCAATATTGTCTGATAGAGTTTTTACGTCCAATTGTTCCAAAGTTTGGTTAATTTCACATACTTACTGAATTTTGTAATGGTTGAATTCACTTTCTGTGATTGTTGTACTATTCAGAATTAGATGAAAGGCTATTCTGAAAATTTAAAGAATTGCCAAGGGTACATTGCATTACCCAATGGAGGCAGTGCTTTGAAAAACAAAGTGATAATGGTACAATGGAAACAATCACTGTAATAATTTGGATAACCCCTCATGTGTAATGTTGCCAGATTCCATAAGAAAAGGAGTCCAGCGAAAGAGATACTAAATAGGATTGTTTCTCTTTAAAAGCAAATAAAATATCAATGATGAGAAATAGATTGTTCAGTTAATAGTCAATGAAACAGTAATAAAGAAACAGAAATACAACCGTGTGACTTACATCCAACTTGTCTTCGTTAAATATGTTTGGTTGATTTAAAAAAAAGTGTAATTGCTATTTCATTTCATGTTTAAGTGTCTTTCCTGCAATTTAAACCATGCTTCAATATGACAGATTTACTATGTCCATTATATTTTATGAAATCTAATTGAAGGCATCACCAGAATTTTTTTTTAATTTAATATCTTCACTTTGTGCAATTTTTAAGATGAAGGGAAAATTATATAGTGTGTAAAAATCATGTCACTGTGATAAAAATGAAATATTAATTTTTTTTAATATGACAAGTTACTTTGCTACTATTCAATTTAATGTTTAAGAATAAAGCAGCTAACTGGGGTTTTACAACCTGACTTGGGGGAGAGGGAGAAGGGAGATCCAAGTTCCAGATATTCCAGTAAGATTTTCGTTGGTCTCAGGACATCAGCAGCATTAGTACTACACACGTCAAACCATCATCAACAGTTGATGATGTCTATTTATGACTCAGGCTTACAATATAGAAATTAATTTTAGAAGCTTTCAGAAAAACAGCAACAAAGTGCTTTAAACTAAATCAATTATACATCGAACCACATTGGAGTTTCCAATTGCTTAAGGACCCTGCATACATGTTAGTGATAAGTCAAGCTCAGTGCTGGCCTTCACAAAATAAACGTCTCACCAAGCATAGCAACAGAAGAGTAACGTTGTTCCAATGTGACTGCCAAATAATACAATAACATTTATACAGTGCCTTTCATGTTGAGACCCTGGATAATCCAGGGTTTGCAACCGAACTGGAGGTTGGGGCTGCAGTGATGATTGGTGAGGGGAGTAAGAGGGGGGTAAGCTAGGTTTACTAACACCCATTACTTGGATCTGGAGAAGATGGTCAAAAGCACAGGCCAAAGAGGTATTGAGACGGACACTGAAAGCTCGACCGCTGTTGGTAGGGTGGGTATGGCGATGGGTGTGAAGCAGGCCATCATTTTTTAGGCAAAGCAAGAGGTTATGGTGCATCGCCTCAATCTCTCAGGACACAACTGCATTGAAGAATAAAGTATCATGACATGAATTTCATATGTAGGTCTAATGGAGCAGCAGGTTACTGCATAGCGTTGTTGAAGCTCTTGTGAGTATGTTAAATAGAAGCATGATAAATGGAATCTTCCATGGTACAAAATGCTCAGTGTACAGCTGTGAACGTTGCTTGTTGGCAGACTCATAAGAACATAAGAAATGCTAGATGAAAAAAGACCAAAGGCGATCTAGTTCGCCTTCCATCTTCCTGGCGGTCGCATGGACATGTGTCCCAAACTACCTATGTACTATATCCCATAATGTTATTTCCTAAAAGAAAATTATCCAATCTGTGTTTGAAAACATCAACACTTTCTGCATTAACCATCTCCTTAGGGAGCCTGTTCCACAGCTCATCATTCGCTCACTGAAATAGTGTTTGCGTAGATTCATTTTGAATTTACACCCCTTCAATCGCTGATTCATTTCAATCCACAGACATTACCAGTTATATCCATCTGAATTGAGGAAGTGACTAATGTGCTGTTTCACAGATGTTTCAGGCTCATTCACAAGATCACAAGATTGGTCTGGATGAAGAAGACCCTTTGGTCCATTTGATCTCATTCTTCCAGAACATCCACCCTACTGTCCCCTCATAACTGCATCAAACTGCTTTTTAAAGGAGTCCAGTACCCTGGCCCCTACCACCTTTTCTAGCAACCTGTTCCAGTCATTGATTACCCTCTGAGTAAAGAAATCTTCCTGGTATCTGACCTGAAATTGCCCTTTGTTCTAGTAACATGCATCCTAATGTAATTCACTGTCACAGAAAAAGCAACAATCCCATGACCCAATTATTACCTACTGGCTGTACCTGTTGAAGCTTTGCTTACAACCAAAGGATCCAATATGGAATGTAGATTGACACACAGACAGACACACTTACTTAATCCTGAAAGGTTTGATTTTTGCTTGGGCTTCTTTATAATAATGAATGATTCATAATCACTGGGACGTCCTCCCAATGTGAAAGGTGCTTTTCGTTCATGTTTTTTATTTTGTTCCCACTGCCACTTGACGATGTGCTCTGTGACGCATGATCTGCAGTGCCACGGTCAGTTCTGACGAAGGGTCTTGGACCTGAAACGTTGACTCACTTTCCTTTCTCGATAGATGCTGCCTGACCTGCTGAGTGTTCCCAGCGACTTCTGTCTTTGTTTCAGATTTCCAGCAGTAATTTGAGTTTTGTTCACAAGATTTACTGTTAAGTGTAGTGACTGTTTTTGTACACAAATGTGGCAACCAATTTGAGCACAGACAGCATTGTCTCACACACCGCCATGAAGTGAATGACCAATTTTATCTGGAGGTTTGTTGGCTAGGACTTCTAAAACCCTTTTCCCCCCACGAATACTGTAGTATCTTGGGATTTTTAACATTCAACCGATGAGGCAGAAAGGACTTTGATTTAATATTTCATCCGAAGGACAGCAATTCCCAACAATGCAATGCTCCCTCAACAGTGCACTAGAGTGTCAGTCTAGACAGCTCTCTATTATATTAATAATTGCAATTATCAATAATTATTAATAACCAATAATTATTAATTATTAATAATCAATAAAGCAATTATTAATAATAATTATTAATAATCAATAAAGCAATTGCTTTGTCAGCATCTGGCTTGTTTTCTTGAGTTTTGGAAGGTCCAAATTAAAATCCGAATATCACCATATGTTAGTTGGGTATCATAAGTCAATCCCACCCCCCCACCCCACTTTCTTGGCAATTCTCTCCCACATCTTAACATAAGAAAACCCAGGAGTATCCAAATTTTCGTTGTGTGCATAAAACTAACTTCAATGATATTTACCCGTGTAGCGTTTTGAGACATGGTCAATATTGTCAGGGATCATCAATTGCAAGGATTATTACTATAATCCTCTTTACTCCGTGGTTTGAAGCCAAGAATTTATTTCAAATTTTTAATGTCATAGAAATGTGTCTTTTCCTCCTGCCAGATTCTACAACTGGTCGATATTCCATCAACTTCTTTGATGGTCTACTTCTAAACCTTCTGGTAAGTAGATGAGTGCATGCATAGACTACATATTGGTACAGCAGCCAGTGCCTCCTGCACAATAAACAATATTTCAGTGTCAATCAAGTACTTCCTATTGAGTGATCAGCACTTCTATATTGTCCAAAAGCTCATTTCTTACAAAGGTTCAGAGACTCATTTCGTGATTGTGGAGGCTAACTGTAGCTGAGCTCTGTTTAGGGACTAAAACTTCCAAATGACAGGTAGAACTGTGCTGGGCCCCAGTATGTGTGTACATTATTTACCCTGGAGAAGAAACTCCTCAACTGAATGCTCTCGCAAAGGACTGGCAAGAAAACCAACTCAAAGCTACATGCTTCCAGAGTGGAATTGAATAAGTACCTTGCATTTGATATTAGCACCTCATCAAGTCATTGAATCTTCTCAAAGCCCTTCACAGGATTTCTGGTAAAGTGTAGTGACTGGGTTTGTCGGCGAATGTGGCAGACACTTATCAACAGCAATGTTCTACAAACAGCCATGAGGTGAATGAGAATTTTATCTGGGGGATTTTTGGCCAGGACATCGGGAGAAACTTCCTTCTATTTGGAATAGAGCTTTTGGACTTTTACTATCCATCTGAACAAGCAGAGTCTTATACAAAGTCTTATACAAAGTCTTATACAAAGGACAGCACCTCTGACCATGCAGCACTACATTAGAGTGAAATCCTGATGTGGGGCTTGGATCCCCAACCTTCAAACTCAGAAGCAAGCATGCTACTAACTGAACCGGGCTGACCCCTCATGGCAGAGTATAGAATTTGAAGGGAAATATAAAAGAGATGGCGAAGGAATAATATTAGAATATGAGTTGTTAGCAATTGGGGAGCTTATAATAATACTTGCATTTGATACAACAACTTATCATGTCTTTGAGGCGTCTCAAAGCGCTTTACAGAATATACTATAAAGTGAAACGACTGTGTATATTTTGTGGATGAAATTCAGCAGTCAATTGTGTATAGCAGTGTCCATAAACAGCAACCAAATTATTATTTTTTTTGAAAGGACTAGTACCACAAGAAAACCAATCTGCCTAACTGACTAACAAACAGGTTCCTACTGACTGATAGGTAAACAGGTTTGTGTGTGTGGAGTAAGGAAACTTGACCAACATTTTCCACCAAGCCAAATGACTTCATTCTGTATTATAATTTCTATGATTTTATGAAAACACGCATTCAAAAGCATTTTTAGATTTTAACTCAGAATTGTTTTCAATCATCACAGAATTATTTTCAATCATCTAAGCACTCCGAGATGCTGCCCTGTTGTGAAGGGAACTATATAAATTGTTGTGGTTGCACAACGATTTGTGGTGTAAAAGCAGAACAACTGCTTCAGGAACAAAGCATGGATTCTGGTCACACTCAACGTGTAACATGCAACAAATTGTCCTTTTTTGTGTAACTAATAAGATTTGTAGGTGAAAAAGATTATTTTTTGCAGGAATAGCACCGCACATTCGTCTTTGTACTCAGGCAGCCGATTCCTGCCTGTTTATTTTGCTTGCTGCTGTGAGTCAGACTGAATTATTGCTCATCACTGGCAGAAACTGAAGTCAATGGCTTGGACTGAACAGAAATGATGTGTGACTACGATTATTATTTTAGCCGCAGAGTAAGCTGTGTTACGATCATCTTTTGCGCTGCTACAGTCCACATTGGAGAATAAAATCCAATGAAGTGTGACAATCCAGAAAACATCATCATCCATACTTCACCACTGAGAATAAAAATAACAATGTGTGACTTCAACTGTTATTTGAGATAGACAGTAAGCTGCGTTAGTACCAGCACCATTGAAACATAAAATGCACAATAGGGAATAAAATGGAACTATGTGCAACTGCTGTGAGTGCCGTTGATGACATTTGTGTTCAGCTTGTGCTTAATAAGAAAAAGGGCACAATCCACGTTTTAAAACTATTGTTCTGATAATGTATATGACCATATATACTGCATACATGACCATATTCTCAACCAATTTGTGTCAGACTGGCTCAGTGGTTGTATCTTTACCTCTGATTCAGAAGGTCGTAGGTCCAATCACCACTGAACACATGACTATTCCCCTTGGGTGGGAGGTAAGGAGAGTCTCTGGAGCTGAACTGGCTCCAAGGTGACATGCTTGGCAACAGAATATCAGAATTGAGCCAGCCCTCTGTGGTGATCTCTTGTCCAAGCTGGTTCACAGTTTTCCAGGGCACTACTGATGATAGCACAGGCAGCCTGGCTCATTAGCAGGACTTGGAAGGGCAGACCAGTCATTGGGGGCAGGAATTATCCCACTCAGCTCCTGTTAACCCTGGAACCCAAAACCCTAATGGGTAGGCGGAGTTTGGAACAGAGGCAGAGGGAAACTAGGAGGATAGAGATGTCAGAGATGAATGTGGGGGAGATTTTGGGGGGGCAGTAAATGAGGAGAATTTTGAGGGTAAGGTTGGAGGGATGATGAAGTGTAAGGTGCTCAAATGAGGGGAATGAACCGGAGGCCCTGGAGATGAGGGCCACATCACCACCACCGCAGTTGAGACATGGGGTATGGTGGAAGGTATAGCTGGGTGGTATGGCCTCAGTCAATGAGTCATTGATGGACAGAGCCTTGTTGCAGAGGTATTGGACATTTTGAAGGCTGGTGCGGATGGGACAGTTGACAGGGGAATGTGTGAGATGGGAAGGGGTGAAAGAGTGATTGGCAGGGAGGATGGGATTGTGGATGAGGGAGAAGAAGTTAACGGTACGGCAGGGCTTGCGGTGGTGAATGGGGCAGTCAGTGTGCCTGCTACTGGACAGCCAATGCCAAGTGCCACGGTAAGCCTGAGAGAGGATTCCCAGGCTTCAGCGGAGGGACACTGTGGTGTGATCAACAACAACAACAAGATTGCATTTATAGAGCTCCTTTCACGTCAGGAGGACGTTCCAAGGCTCTGGACAGTTGGGTTGGGACCCAAGCAGGGGGAAATGGTCAGGGTGAAGGGAGGGAGCAAGGAGGGGGTAGAGAGTCGAGAGGGGAGGTGAAGGCACGGTTGAAGAGAAAGGTCTTGAGACCGGCCTTGAAGGAGGAAAGGGAGGAAGCAAGACGAAGGCACCGGGGGATGGAGTTCCAGAGCCTAGGCGCTGAGAGGCTGAAAGCCCGGCCACCGATGGTAAGGAGGTTAGGGCGGGGTGTGTGGAGCAGACTGGAGCCGGAGGAACGGAGGGTACAGGCAGGTAGATAGGGGGATAGTAGGTCAGAGAGGTAGGAGGGAGCGAGGCCGTGAATGGCCTTGAATGTGAAGATGAGGATCTTGAATTCGATCCTCTGGGGGATGGGGAGCCAGTGGAGGCGAGCGAAGGTGGGAGTGATTTGGTCCCGAAGCCTGATGCGGGACAGTACACGAGCTGCAGAGTTCTGAATGACCTGCAGCTTGTGGAGGGAGGTGCCGGGAAGGCCGACGAGGAGAAAGTTCCTCTGTTCCAGCCTTGAGGTGATAAAGGCGTGGACCAGAGTTTCAGCAGCGTGAGGGGTGAGGTAGTGCCGTAGTCTGGCGATGTTCCGGAGATGGTGGAAGGCGGTGCCAGTTGTGGCGCGGATGTGGGGAAGAAAGGACAGCTCAGGGGCGAACAGTACGCCAAGGTTCCTGACTGGCTTTGAGAGGTGGAGAGTGCAGCCTTGGATGCTGATGCTGTCAGCGCCTTAGGTGCGGAGGCGCTGACGTGAGCCAATCAGGAGGGCCTCAGTTTTTTGCACGTTGAGCTGAAGAAAGTTGTCTCTCGTCCAGGACTCGATGTCGGACAAGCAAGCTGTCAGGACATCGGTGGTCGTGGAGTTGAGGGTAGAGGAGGAAAGGTAGAGTTGGGTGTCATCCGCATACATGTGGAAGTTAACCCCATGTCTGCGGATGATGTCACCACAGGGGGAGCATATAGAGGGTGAAGAGGAGGGGACCGAGGACAGAACCCTGAGGGACGCCACACGCGACAGTGCAGTGGCTGGAGGAAAAGCCGTTTGCAGAGGCAAAATGAAGACGGTGGGAGAGGTAGGTCCTAAACCACTCAAAGACAGGGCCTTGAAGGTTGAGGTGGAAGGACAAGTGGTGGAGGAGGATACAGTGGTCGACCGTATCAAATGCGGCCGATAGGTCAAGGAGGACGAGGAGGCAGAGGGAGCCCTGGTCGCAGATGGTCAAGATGCCATTAGTGACCTTGACCAGGGCGGTTTCTGTGCTATGGGCAGCACGGAAACCCAACTGGAGGGGTTCAAATAGTGAATGTGTGGAGAGGAAAGAGCGCAGCTGGGAGGCGACGACTCTTTCAAGAACCTTGGACAGTAAGGGAAGGTTGGAGATGGGCCGGTAGCTTGATAGCTGCGACGCATCAAGGGAGGGTTTTTTCAGTGTGGGAGTGATGGTGGCAGTTTTGAGGGGAATGGAAACAGAGCCAGAGGAGAGGGACAGGTTAATGGTGTCTGTGAGAAGTGGGGCAAGGATGTGGAGCTGGGAGATAAGGAGTGGAGTGGGGATGGGGTCCAGGGAGCAGGTGGTGGGTTTCAGGGACAGGATGAGGTTGGTGACAGAGGGTGGGAAACGGGTTAGATTGTAGGGGAGGATGGGTAGGAGTCGGAGTGTGGGAGGGAAGGTGTGGGGGGAAGTTGGAGGGGCAGTGACCGCGGAGCGGATTCCCTTGATTTTGGATTGAAGGAAATCCAGCATCTCCTTGCAGTGAAGGTTGGAGGAGATGACCTGGGTGGGGTGGCGGGGGGGACAGAGGAGATGGGATGTGGTAGAGAACAAAAGCCTGGGGTTGTTCTTCACCTCCAGGATGGAGGAAAGGGAGGAAGCAAGGCGAAGGCACTGGGGGATGGAGTTGCAGAGCCTAGGGGCTGAGAGGCTGAAGGTCCGGCCACCGATGGTAGGGCAGTTAGGGCGGGGAATGTGGAGCAGACCGGAGCCAGAGGAACGGAGGGTACGGGCAGGTAAGTAGAGGGATCGTAGGTCGGAGAGGCAGGAGAGAGCGAGGCCGTGAATGGCCTTGTAGGTGAGGATGAGGATCTTGAATTCGATCCTCTGGGGGATGGGGAGCCAGTGGAGGTGAGCGAGGGTGGGAGTGATGTGGTCGCGAAGCCTAGTGCGGGACAGTACACGAGCTGCAGAGTTCTGAATGACCTGCAGCTTGTGGAGGGAGGTGCCGGGAAGGCCGGCGAAGAGAGAGTTCCCATAGTCCAGCCTTGAGGTGATAAAGGCATGGACCAGTATTTCAGCAGCGTGAGGGGTGAGGTAATGCCGTAGTCTGGCGATGTTCCGGAGATGGTGGAAGGCGGTGCCAGTTGTGGCGTGGACGTGGGGAAGAAAGGACAGCTCAGGGTCGAACAGAACGCCGAGGTTCCTGACTGGCTTTGAGAGGTGGAGAGTGCAGCCTTGGATGGTGATGCTCTCAGCGTCTGAGGTGCGGAGGCTCTGATGCAAGCCAATCAGGAATTGGGGATCAAGTGGGGATAAGAGGCGAGGAGGATGGAGAAAAAGGAGGACAGAGTGTGAGAGTTGCAGGGTAAGGAGCATTTTTGAGAAAGGACAGCTCGGGTCAGGGGCAGCAGCCAAGATATGCATGCCAAGACTTGAGGCAGGCGGTTAATGGGTCATGATCCGCCCACTTGCATGGAGACTGCGGGGGTTAGGTGGCGCAGAGGGGGGAGAGTGGTCAGGGGCACTCATTGTGTTGTCCACCAGGTTGCCCAACCTGGAAGATAACACTAAGCAGCCTGCAGGGAAAGACAGATGAGGGGAAGGAGAACGCTTGCCAGACTGTGCATTCAATGGCAAGCTATGCAGTTTTAGCTGGTTAGACTCCAACAATACCCCAACACACACTCTGGGGTCCCCAAGTCTTGATCTTGTCAATTTGGTGGAATTACTCTTGTAAATTTACAACAGCCACAATCCCCAAATTAAAATTGGCCTGCATTCTCCAAACATTTAAAGTGGGCAAGCCAGAACACAATTGGTGTGTAGGCTATCAGTGCAGCCGGGTGTTTGCCAAAGCTTCACCATTCAGCTGTTCACTTGCTGCTGAGGATGGGATCAGGCAGGCAAACCCGAACCAACAGTGGCCTCACACCTCTGTGGAAGAAGACTGATAGTAACAATAATAATATGATAATAATATTGTATAGAAGCATGCAATTTGATTATTAATCTAGGTTTATTGATCCAATCTTGGGAGTGAGTACTTGTTTTCCCTTAATCATTACGTAAGTCTACTGAAGGGATGCCTCTTAAATATGTACAATTCTCTAGGCCTGCTTAACAGAGCTTCAAAGCAGATGCTGCTTTGATCTGTGATGCATAATACTGTCTTGCATAGGCTTGTACTGAATTAAATTTATGACAGTTTCTGTGAAACTGTGCATCCATAGGCTCCTTCTCATACCATGCCACTCTCTTTCAATGTATTCCTTTTGATTTGGTCTCTCCAACCAACTGTTGCCGATCAGCTGATATTGCTCTTCAATCTCCACAAGTGATTGCTAGCACCTCACTGTTCCCTCCAATACACCGTTGACAGTCAACAGGCTCTGTCCCAAATCAAGAGAGACAAGTCAGCAGCCGAACTTCCTGCTCCAACTCCTACGAGTATACTAAAATACCATGACACAGCGGCGTAACAAGGTCCCATGGGGCAAAAATAGCTTAAGGGGACCCCTTCCCAATTCTGAAATCTAAGGTTTTGCTTAACGTACCAGGACGTTCTGGTCCACTTTGAACCCAGGAGACAGGCAATTATTTCTGAAATGGGTCAAATATAAGATTCTGTGCTCAGAATATTTCTCCATCAATAACCTCATAGGCTGTGGTGCACTATTGTAGTTAGACAGTGTGTCAGCCTGGCTTGGATGGTATCACTGTTGCCTCCGAGTCAGACGATTGTGAGTTCAAGCCCCAGGTCAGGACTTGGAATCCATTTAGTCTAGGCTGCACTGTTGGGGTTGTACTGCTTTGCAGGAGAATCCGTCCTTTGGACAAGATATTAAACCAAGCCCCCGTCTACCTGTTCAAGTGCAAGTTAAAGATCCCACAGCACTATTTGAAAGGAGAAGGGGGCTTCTTCTGATGTCCTGGATAAAAATCTCCCAAATAAAATTGTTCATTCACTTCATGGCTGTTTGTGGGACACCTCTGTGTGCAAATTGGATATTGCATATGCTCATAACATACAAATAGTCACTGCACTCTGCAGTGTATCCTGTGAATTCCTTTGGGACATCCACCATCTGGGAAAGACATTCTATCAAATGTAAGGATTATTATTTTTTGTACAGGGCATCAATCTTTGCTTATTTCCCCCCTCCTATCTTCACCCGTCCCCCACACCCAATATTCATCCATTCCACCACACACCTCCGCACACTACACCGCACACACAACCTTTGCCCCTGCTCTGTGCAGGAATGGGGAATGCAATTCACCTGTTTTTTAATTCCTGATCACATCACTGAGCTAAGTCATCTCGTGGTCCCTGTTTTCATTAGATGACTTAGCTCAGTGATGTGATCAGGAATTAAAAAGCAGGTGAATTGCACTGTTTTCACGATTTATAAATTATAAAAAGTGACACACAGAAAATTGCCTGATATTTGGCAAGCATTATATAAGTTATCCTGTGAATGTTTATAATGGGGACTAAATTTCTAATCTGACTTTATTTATACAATAGAATCTGGGCTACCTAAAGCTTGATTGTTTACCTTTCTATGGATCAGCTCCCATCACACTCATCTACCTCATTGAGATTGAATCCTATTCTTAGATCAACATTAGGAAGTATGTATTAGGTAGTTAGTTTTAACTTAACATTACATCCAGCATTGATTAACAATAACTCAAAGCATCCCAGATTTACATCCATTTGTATGAATAGCAATTAAATTAAAATTAAAAGTGTAAATTAAATAGATTTGATCAGCTACTCTGATATTTTTTCAGCTACATCAGTCCGCTGGATATATGGAGCATTAGTGGTGCAATGATTTTGCAACTTCCTCCTCATTCTTTCCACAGCTTTCTCCTCCTTCTGGTTCCAACATAGAAGTCAAATGGGGCTGCATATACTATAATAATAATCCTTGCATTCGATATATATCACATCTTTGAGATGTCTCAAAGCACTTCACACAATATACTGTGAAGTGAATTGACTGTATATTCGGTGGCGTATTTTTTGTTTAACATATACACTAAAATGAACCCAGTCTACAAAAACAGTAACTACACAGGTCAACAGTTCCTGAGATGCTCTTTAAGAGGATTCAACATAAGGTAGTAAAAAAAAAGTTTTTAAAAAAGGTTACAAAAATTGTATTCTTAGGTCGGGGAGACTGGAGATTGCACTTAAAAATAGATATACCATACTGTCAAACATAATGGCTCTTTACTAAATTACACCGTTTGTAATTTTTCACTTTATGATGACATACAGTGAAGAAGTCTGCAAAAATTTGCAATTTTTTTAATTTCACTTTAATGGGCGGTGCGAAGTTGCTCAGCTCAGGGCTTCAGACACACGTGTAACCTTTTTGAAGCTGCACACAGAAAGATGAATTCTTGCACTTTGCCAAGAATGCAGGTGATCAAATGGAGCAGGCAGGATTTAGCCAGCGGAAGAGTCACACAAAAAACGTAAAGCATGAGATGAGAATAGGCCGTGATGGCACTTATACAAACCCAGCACAACTGTCAAGTAAATGTCAGATCCCTTGACCTTTGCGTTGTTCTCCAGAGCAGAATTGAGTGAGGCAGGTTTGAGCTTTATGTGCATCATCTACACAATGACAAGATGATGTCTCCATGTATAAAAATGTGCTTAGCAGAACACATATAGCAAGCAGCCTGAATTGGCACCCAGAAACACTGCGGTGTGCAATTGGCTGCCGCGTTTCACCCACAAAATATGCAATCAATTCACTTTACAGTATAATCCATGAAGCGCTTTGAGAAGTCTAGAGGACCTGATAAGACTCTATATCAAATGCAAAGCTTATTAATATTATTAGCATTCTCCTTTCCCCTCCCTTCACAGGATGTAATCTTCGTGTACATGAGCAGCTGTCTGGACTGACTTGTTCACTCTTCAAATGTGCCTTCAACCACATCCATTGGCTAAAAGGAAAGCTAAATGGAGCATCACTGATATTTTTTGACTAAACATTTGGTCATATTCCCCTCAGCTCCCACTCCAGCTTGGGTGCCCAGCCAGTAGTCTTAAGCATTTTACAATGTTTTCCTTACATGGAAGGCACTATATACATGTAAATTTGTATTGTATTGTTTGATTTGTGCCCAATAGAGTCAAGAGGGGCCAGATGTGCTGTAAATTTAAAGACTGATGGTATACAGTGAGGAATTCTTGCTATTGTGTATGTAGCATTTCTATATTTCCCTGTATTGTCTTAACTAAACACAGCTTTACCAAGGAGATGCCATCTGCAATCATTGTTTATTACTGTCCTCACAAGATAATGTCATCAAAAATGTCAATTAATCTGCAGTGATGTCTGTTGTCACTATTAACTAATAATGATTAAGAGTAACTTTGACATAACCATTTAAAATAGTGGCACCGCATCAGAAACAGCTGAACTCAAAGACTGAAGGCAAAGGACCTAAACGTAACAAGAAGTGATATTGAAACAGAAATAATCAGAACATTGGAAACCCTTTGGCCCACTGTGTCTAGGACAATGCTACATTATCCTATGAACAGTTATCATTTTTATTATTCCTTTATCTTATAATGTCCCACAAACAGCCACAAAGTGAATGACCGATTTTTAGCTGGATGACTGTTGGACAGGAAACTGAGAGAAACTCCTTTCTCTTTTCAAAAAGTACCAGAGGATCCTTAACATCCACCTGAATAGGCAGATAGAACCTCGATTTAGCATCTTATCTTAAGGCTGGCACCTCCTACAATGTAGCGCCCCCTCACCATTGCATTGGAACATCAGCCAAAACTATGAGCACAAAGTCTCAACTGTTTTTACTGTTGAGGTCTTATCCCATTCCCTTTTGAATGATTAATTGATCAAGCCTCATGAATTCCACAACAATCCTTTGAGTGAAGAGAATTTTTGAACCTCTCCCTTGACCCCAATGCTAACAACCCAAAAACTACATTCCCTTGTCATTGATTCCCCAACTAAAGGTATTAGTTTTTCATTCATACAGTAGCTTGTCAAGCCCTTTAAACATGTTAAAGTCCTTTATTATATGCCCTGTCAATCTCCTCTGTGCTAGTGCAAAAAGATCCAATTTAGCCAGCCTTTCTTCAATACATAAGATGTATTGTCACACACCTGGTAGCATCCAAGTGATTTTGTGCTTCCCCCTCTCAATCTTGACACCTTTTTGGAAATAACAAGCCCAAACTGGACACAATACACCAAAGGTGGCCAAACTAATGTGCTACAGGATTACAACATAGCTTCCCTACTTGGGAATTCGTAATTTACAAATCCCAGGACTTCATTTGCACTCTTGAGAGCTTTATGTACCTGACATCCAATGGTTAGTGATTTATGTATTTGTATACTCAGATTATCTGTTCCTCCATCGAACTGAGTGGTTCACCTTTCAAGCAATGTGACTGCTCCCTATTCTTTTTCCCAAAATGCAGTACAATATTTATTAGCGTTAAACTGCACATGTCGATTCAGTCTGCTTTACATTTTGTCAAATTTCCCAGCAAACCTGGATGCAACTGCCCTTCTGACTACATGCAAATTATGAATGTATATTGGTAAAAATCAGCGGTCGAGGCACAGACCATGAGTTAAATACCATCACTCTGGGAAACATCTATCGATTCCACTCTCTGCACTTTGTTCCTCAGCCATCATTCTGTTCCGTAGTCTTTAAAAATGTTTGGATAATTGCTTTTGCGGATTGAGTGGTTCACCATTCAGACACATCAAAGACTTTTAGAAGTGTACACATCAACAACAACTTGCATTTGTATAGCGCCCTTCACAGTGGCTGAGCCTGACAACGAGCTAAGGGGGAGAGGGAGAGGGGAGCTGAGGGGAAAGGGAGGGGGGAGCCAAGGGGAGAAGGAGGGGGGAGTCGAGGAGAGAGGTAGAGAGTAGCCAACGGGAGATGGAGGGAGTGGGATCCACCTAACATCCACCGTAGAGCCA
Source organism: Callorhinchus milii (assembly GCF_018977255.1). Taxonomy (NCBI): domain Eukaryota; kingdom Metazoa; phylum Chordata; class Chondrichthyes; order Chimaeriformes; family Callorhinchidae; genus Callorhinchus; species Callorhinchus milii. Next base: position 11,183,543 of record NW_024704742.1, on the reverse strand, counting down.
TCAACTACCCTCTATTATAAACTAAATGCAAGGAAATCCAAGGATTACTATTAATTCCTTAAATATCAAAGTAGATCAACCACTTAGACATCATGACTACGGAACACAAATTCAGCACAAGGGTTGATGCACGTCAAAATAACTTGTGTTTTTATAGCACCTGACCATGTCAAAATGTCACAAAGCACTTCACAGGTAACTGATGTCAAGTGTACTGACTGTTTCTTGCAGGCAATATTTTGTAGCAGTTAGATCCCACAAATAGCCATGAGCTGAATGACCGATTAATGGTAACAATCTGGTAGATTGTTTATTTCTGGTAGAAATTTATTCCAAAGTTAAATTTATTTGAGAAGAATAGAAATGGGTTCAGTGGTGTGGAAAGCCAGCTCAACCAAATATTAGTATTTGATACGTGGGCAGTTGATGCTTTAAGGAAATTTTCTACTTAATACCAGAAAGTGCTGAATCATTGAAGTTCAGCAGCTCTGACTTATTGAATAGCTTCAAAAAATAGATTTTGCTTAAACTGTTCGATTTAAGCTCAAAGTTAAACTATAGAATTTAAGAAATATAAATAATTTGCATTTATCACATTAATATTTTCAAAGCTGTTTCAGTTATAATTTAGACATGCAAACTCCTGCTATAATGACAATCCATTCAAAGAACTTTTACTTGTCGGAAAAATAAACAGCTATTTCATTTAAGGCAAAAAATAGCATAAGCCTGAGCATTAATTTGTTAAACTGACAAGTGGGACATCATGGTTTTTCTAATTGGATGTATTTCCACTAAATATCTCATAGTAAATAGCTCCATGGCCATAAATGCATACGCAGGAACTTAACTGTATTGAATGCCTCTAATGGGAAACTGCTTTGCGTCAACTGTCTCGGAGATAAGATCCATTAAAATGTCAGCAACCCTTCTTCTACCTCAAAGAGAACTGAATTTCTTTTGTAATATAAAAAATAAGTATACAATTGAACGACAGACAATGTTCCTTTTCACTGATTTCAACTCTCTCCAAAATGTCATTGCTATCTGTTAGCTTTGAGGGTTCAGCGGTATCTCCCATCAGCTTGAGTACAATCCTGCCACAAGGAGTGAAGTTTAACTAGCAACCAATTTAACCTTCAATATAACTCAACTATGTGATTTTAGCTAGTTAGACTCCAGCAGATCCAAATGCACATTCTGGGGTCCCCAAGCCTTGGCTTTTGCCAACCTGTGTATAATACTCTCCAGAATTAGATCAGCAGGATCTGAGCCTCCAGGGAGAGAGTGTGCAATCTATTCCAGACACAAGGACATTTCCGTGCGTAGGTGGAATACATTTATCAAATTCTCCATTTGGCTTGGATGTTCTCAAGCATAATGATGGGTTTCTGCATGTGTCAGAGACCAGAAAAAATGTGCCAGACAATAAATAAATTCTGTTAATCCAGAACCATCTTACCTTCCACCTCTCTCTCCCCTTATGTCATGCTCTCCCACTACCACTTTAGCATGGGCCACATTATTTGTCTGAACTTTGGTTTAGTCAACTAGGTGTTTAACATATAAAAACACATCACTATGCTCGAGGATCCCAACCCAAACTACTGAGTGTTCCACATATAATAATATTCCTTGCATTTGATATTGTGCCTTATCACATCTTCAAGATGTCTCAAAGTGCTTCACAGAAGATACTGTAAAGTGAATTGACTTTATAGTTTGTGGGGAGAAACATGGCAGCCAATTGCGCACAGCAGTGTCCCACAAACAATCGTGACCAAATTATTATCTTTCTTTTTCTAAAAAGGATTAATCCCCGGAAAAGTCATCTGCCAATCGACTAACAGCTGGTTTCCTACTCACTATTTATGTACATGTATGAAAATTTCTGTTTGTTTGTAATGAAGTGTGTACTCTCTCCTCAAAGGGTCTCCAGTAATTGGCTGTGTCTGACCTGATTTATCAGTCAGCCTACTGAATTTACATACTGCTATTATATACAGATATACAGATATTATATACAGATTCTTTTTAAACAGGTAAAATCCTCAGCCGGAAAATAAAATGCCCAGTTAATTCTGAACTTGTGTGTGCTGTGCTTTCCACATAAACACGTGGAGTCCTGTAGCTCAGTGGTTAGAGCACTCGCTTTGCAAGTGAGAGACCTGAGTTCAATTCCAGGCAGAGGGCGAAACCTTGGGCAAGTTTCCTTACTCCACACAGAGCCTAATAATAATCCCTCCAAAACCAAAAACAATAATAAATTGGTCATTTTCAATCCATATGACTGTTTGTGGGACATTGCTGTGCGCAATTGGCTGCCGCGTTCGCCCACAAATATACAGTTAATTCACTTTACAGTGTGTTCTGTGAAGTGCTTTGGGACGTCCTCCCGACGTGAAAAGCGCTATATCAAATGCAAGGATTATTATTATTATTATGATTATTATAAACAGTATGGATTTTACAGCATCATGTTTGCTTACTGGAGACCCACTTCAGCTTGATCTGGACCTGCAATCTCCTACAATATCAATGGAGCATGAGTGTAAAAGGTGAATCTCAAAAGGAAATACAGAACAAAACTGCGTCAACATCCCATTTACAAACACTGTAAATTGAAGTTTACTGCCTTCTGGTAAGGTCAATATTACCTTATGGCTTACATAGAGCCACATAGAGTGATGCAGCATGAAAACAGGTCACTCGGCCCCACTAGACTGTGCACTGGTCTTCATAAACGAGATTTGAAAACTCAGTACTGATCAGACCATCAGTGAATATTTGGTTAGGACCAGGAATGAAGGTTTTGAAGATAGCTACAGAGAGAGATGATAAAATGCTGTATGAAATGTAACCCTTTCCTGAGCCAGTCAAATTATGGGAAATAACATCCTAATGACCACAGCTAGTGAAAGAAACTGAGCGAATGAGGTGTGACCTTCGCTGGGTGTTTGCGGAGCTTGGCATTACTTACCTTTTGGAAGAAGGGACAGACTTCCTTGAATCCTTTTCTCAAGAGATGAACAATCCATGGGAGCAATCCATGAAACAGCAAGTTCACATGATCCGTAAGAAGAATAATTTGAGTTATTGAATGGCCTTGTGCTTCACGATTTTTCAAATTCTGGCAGATGAGAAATAGTTATTTGCAAAAAATTAACTGAAGGTCAGCCCTAATTGTCCAGTAACGGTGGATAAAACTGCAGCCTACAGACCAGACACTCAATGATACAAATCTCAGCATGTGTTGAGTTTGCTGGTTGCAGTTGCAGCTGTTTAGGAAAGCTAAGTTGGTCCCAGCCTGTCCAGGTTAGGGAGCGGAAACACAGCCAGTGTTCCTGCTCCTGGTCCCTCAACTGCACTGTCTAATTGGTTGCAGGGCTGTTAGTCGGAGGGAGTGATGAGAAGTCAAGTTTGCCTGAGACATCCTCAACGGTCAAGTAGTCGGCTGACAATCAGTGCCAAGGCTCAGACATCAACAACAATCGCTTCATTCCCTCGCACCTCCCTACCTATCTGATCAGCTTACCCCCCACTCCACCACCACTGCCTCCGCTCAGCTGGCTCCGGCCTCCTAATTGTCCCTTGTGCCGTCCCTCCACCATCGGTGGTCTACCTTCAGCGACTACGCCCCGAAACTCTAGAATTCACTCCCTCGATCCCTCCATCTTGCCCCCTCCCTCCCCATCTTCAAATCCCACCTAAAGACCTTCCTTTTTGATTGTGCTTATGGTCACCTCCCAACTCTTTCTCCCCTTGGCTCATTGTCAGACTCCGTCACTGTGAAGTGCTCCAGGATGCTACACCATGTGAAGGGCGCTATATAAATGCAGGTTGTAGATGGGGTACCAGAATGTCAACAGTGTCCGTGGAACTGCACCCAGCAAGAGAAAGCCAGAACAATAGGGAGAAATACAAATACAGAACTGGACACTGTAAACATTAAAAAAACTGCAGAGAATAAAGAGTCACTGTTCAATCTCAGATCTTTGGTCACTTCAATCCACGACTGTTTGTGGGACGCTGCTGTGTGCAATTGGGAGCCGCGTTTTGCCCACAAAATATACAGGCAATTCACTTTACAGTATATTCTGTGAAGCGCTTTGAGACATCTCGAAGACGTGTTAAGACACAATATCAAATGCAAGGATTATTATTATTTATTAGAGTCTGTTTGTAAATTTACATAACTTATAGTAATTTTTTCATTCAGTATATTTAAAAAAAATAGATCATTTGATTTCGTTATTTAAAAAGAATTAAGAGTTTAATCATAAGAATCCTTGCATTTGATATGGTACCTTAATTATCACACTTATTAAATGTCTTAAAGCACTTTACAGATTTTTTCGACACAGTGATTTTACTAAATGTAGTGACTGTGAACTTTTAGGCAAATTAATAGCTTTTATTTTTAGAATGCCTTCTCACATTGAAATGTCTCAGAATGCTGCACAAGTATATACACAATTCAGGCGCTGACAGCATCACCATCCATTGATGCACATTCCACCTTATTAATCCAGTCCAGAAATTGGTGTCTTGTTTGACCCTCAACTATCCTTTCTACCCCACATCCAATGCCATGACCCGCCTTCCCAACCTCCACCATTGCCTGGCCACCGAAATCCTCATACACGCATTCATAACATCAAGGCTTGATTATGCAAGCACCTTGCTTGTCGGCCTCTCCAACTCTTCCCTCCATAGGCTGCTGATCATCCAGAACTCTGCAGCCCATGTCCTCTCCCACACCAGGCTCCGTGACCCTATACTCACCTGACTCCACTGACTTCCCATCACTCAGAGGACACATTTCAAATTCCTGGTCCTCACCTTCAAAGCCCTGCATGGCCTTGTACCCGCAACCTCCTAACCCCTTATCATCCTGCCTTCTCCCTCCACTCAGTGGGCTCCGGCCTGCTTCACATCACCCGCTTCGCCTGCCCCACCGTTGGCAGGCAGGCCTTCTGCCCCTAACCTCTGCCCCTACCCTCTGGAACTACATCACACAGTTCCTCCGCCTCGCCCCCTCCCTTGCCTCCTTCAAGACCCATCTCAAGACCCTCCTCTTCGACCGTGCTTTCGATCACCCTTCTTCCTCCCTACCCTCCACCCTCCCCAATCCCGACCCCCAGCTTGGGTCTGGAACACTGACTGTCCAGCACCTTGGGACGTCCTCCCGATGTGAAAGGCACTATACAAATGTAATTTTGTTGTTGTTTGCCTAGACATCGAGTGTTAGCAAGCTGTTTGATGGCAGAAAATGATCAGGGCACCTCACAGCTGAGTCCCTTCCTGTCCTGGTGCGACAAATGAGCACTTTTCAATGCAGTGTCACTGGTTAGTAACAGAAACATAACTTAAATCGCTAACCCATCGATTCTGAGGGAATTGTAAGTATCCTTGCTGATGCCCTGTTTAGAGATTTGTTCACTAAGCACAGACCAGGGATCAAGCATAAGACCTTCTTGGACTGCAGACTAAGCCATTGGCAGGGCTGATGTGGATTCTGTAGTTGTGTAACTCTGAGGAGATCTTAAAGCTGCAGAATTCTCCCATAACTATATTGTTTCTCAATAACTACAAATTGCATTTATATGGTGCCCTGCATGCAGGATAGCATCCCAGAGCACTTCTCATGCACTGGTGAGAGATGCAAAGCTGGTTAAGACTTTCCCAAGCACTATTTGCTCCAAGGATATTTACATTTCCACAACAGAGACAAATGGCACTCTGTGCTGTAACACAGCTCACCTAAGCTACTGCCAATCAAAGATCATGATGCCCAATGTGAAGAGACAGAGGGCAGATGGGCAAGTGCACAAGGTGCTTGTTTCTGAATCTTAGATCTGTGCAAAAGTGCAAATATCATAAAATGGATGGTAGCAAGGATGATACAAAAATACAAAATTACATCTGATTATCAGTTTTAACGTCGGGAGGACATCCCAAGGTGCTGGACAGTCAGGAATTTGGACACAAGCTCGGGGTCAGGATCAGAGAGGGTGGAGAGCAGAGAGGTTAGGAGGGTGGCCGAAGGCTTTGTGATAAAGGAAGGTTTTGAGATGTACCTTGAAGGAGACAAGGGAGGGAGTGAGATGAAGGGACTGGGCTAGAGTTCCACAGGGTGGGGGCCAAGCGGCTGAAGGCCCGACCCCTGACGGTGGGAGGGCTGGGCGGGGGACGTGAAGCAGGCTCATATAGGAATGTCGCAAACAACCATGTTTTATCTGTCCAGTCCCAAAGTCAAATTAAATGTCTATCCTTCACACGCAATGAATTCCTTGCCAATTCCTTGTCCCTGAGCAACCTCTTATTTTCTTTTTTTTCAGCAATGCTTGGTAGCCACAGAAACTTTGTAAATAATTGACAGCGACCTGAATTTCTTCAGCTTCTTCCCAGCATTGCTATAGAAAGAAGATAAATTAAGGTTTGAACCCTGTGGCTGCCTTTTACACTGACTGCCAATGATCTTTATTGTTACAAAGGCAAATTCCTATAATTTGACTCTGTCATAACTCAGCGTATACTGCAGAAAGAAATGACCAAACAACTATCACACAATAGCCATGAGAGGTAGGACTGTCAAATTCTGTCACAGTGTGAAAATCAGCTCCTGATTTCACCTCCAACTACTGCAGGTGGATCAACAAGTATGATTTTTTCTGCCATAAGCTTTCAATTTCTCTCTCTTCTGCAAAGCACATTGTTTTTCTCTATTACATCTTGGCATTGCTTCTGAAACACCATAAATTCTGCCACAGATGTCTTTCCTCCTCCGTTCACCTTCACTGAAATCAAACCTCCTAATAATAATAATCCTTGCATTTGATATAGCATCTTATCACGTCTTCGAAACGTCTCAAAGCACTTCATACAATATAATGTAAAGTGAATTGACTGTACATTTTGTGGGCAAAATGCAGCAGCCAATTGTGCACATCAGTGTGCCACAAACAGTCATGGATTGAGTGACAAAGTTATTATTATTATTTTTTGAAGGAATTATTGTTCCTGGAAAAGCGATCTGCCATTCGACTAACAATCGGGGTTCCTATTTACTGCTAAGGAATCCTGTAGCTCAGTGTTTGGAGCACTTGCCTCGAAAGCGAGAGACCGAGGTTTGACACCCGGCAGGGCAAAACCTTGGGCATGTTTCCTTACTCCACACACCTGATAATAATCCCTCAAGAAAAAAACAGTAATAATTTGGTCCCTCAATCAACGACTGTTTGTGGGACACGGCTGTGAGCAATTGGCTGCTGCATTTCGCCCACAAAATATACAGTCAATTCACTTTACAGTCTATTCTGTGAAGCATTTTGAGACATCTAGATGATGTGAAAAGCGCTATATCAAATGCAAAGATTATCATTATTAAGTGAGGATACTTGCCCGGGAATCAAATCCAGGTTCTCTCGCTTGTAAGGCAAGTGCTCTAACCATTAAGGACTCCACACCTGTAGCTGAAACTGTTCTCTCAGTTGGGGCACCTGTTTCTGACCCTGTCCAGCTTCCTCACTAAAGGATCCATGGGAATCACTGACAAGAACAAGGCTGGTCTCCACTGTGATACTTCCCCACAATCCCCTACTATAACTCATTCTCTCCTATGCAATCCTTACTTTCCTCCAATCTGCCCTCCTCCTGCCCCCCGCCCACCTTCAGTGAATGATTGTGCTCTGCCCATATTCACTGTTGAAGCTCACAAGTGAACCTGGCTCATTTGTGGTGTCAGCCTGCTTCAGTTGGTAGCCCAAGGCTTATTATTATTTATTATTATAATAATCAGAGTCTCAGTTCACATTGCAGTGCTGCATTGTCAGAGGTGCTGTTCTTCGAATGAGACTTTAAACCAAGGTTCCATCTGCCTGTTCAATTGTACATTAAAGATCCCACGACTCTATTTGAAAAGAGCACGGTGTTTCTCACGACATCTTGAGCAACAATCTCCCAAGTGAGATTGTTCATTCACTTAATGACTGACTGTTGGACAATGCTGTGTGTAAATTGTCTACGATATCAACTACAAAATGCACAGACACTGTACATCTCAGTAAATGAAGTACTTTGAGAAATGAAATTTATGTCAAATGCAAGGATTATTATTAAGTGAATAATAACAATTTAGATGAGACATTGGAGAGTGACCTGCCTGTGAAACTATACTTACTAGAAAGGAAGAAAAGTGACAAATATTTTCAGGAGAGGGAAGAAACTTTTGGAGAAAAATTGTTAAAATGATAGTTTATATAGATTCATCATATTCCAAAACAACAACTTGCAGTTTAATAATAATAATCCTTGCATTTGATATAATGCTTTTCACGTCGGGAGGACGTCCCAAAGCGCTTCACAGAACACACTGTAAAGTGAATTGACTGTATATTTGTGGGCGAACGCGGCAGCCAATTGCGCACAGCAATGTTCCACAAACAGTCGTAGATGGAAAATGACCAATTTAATTATTGTTTTTTTTGGTTTTGGAGGAATTATTATTAGGCATGTGGAGTAAGGAAACTTGCCCAAGGTTTCGCCCTGCCTGGAATTGAACTCAGTTTATAGCATAATTCATACGGTTAGTGTTTTGAAGCACTCAAACTGAGGTGGGATGGGGGAATAGCATTCAGAAAATTTCTCTTGATTTGTTAACTGAAGTAAGTGGTCAATATGATTTTTTTGTGTGTAAATTTGTTCTTCAATAAACTGAAATAGTGATTAAAACAAAATAGGTGTGTGTGGTATTTTTTTCTGACTTCTTACGGATTAACTCTGAATAAAACTGACCGCCGAATTGATTGATGGTTTTAAGGCAGAGGTTATGAAATCTGTGCCTGGCCTGACAGGCAGCAGCTCAATTTGCTTTCATATTCAGTCTCCATTTCCCTTCAGAGAGGCAATGAGTGTTTGAAAACTTATTTTGTGGCATCTTAGAGCCTTCTCAACAGGATTAAATGATTGATCGATTATGTGTCAATTTCAAGAGCATGGTGATTTAGATCTCAATGGTTCAAAGCCATCCCCACATTGATGTCTGTCTGGCTGTAATTGGGCTGTTGACAATACTCAGAATGAATAATAATAGATGAAATGATTGAGTTCACAGAATAATCCTGAAATGCACATCAAGGGTACTGGTTACTGCAGCACCTATTTTGTCTACTGATGCAGATAGTACAACATCTGGTAGAACATTATTCAAGAAAAATGGGTGTCTTGATGGCCTTTTTCTCCTGCAGTTACCCTCCACATATAATTGAGTCATTTCCCCAAAATACTGTACCTCGAAGGAAGTATAAGCTGCAAAGAAAATGCTCAGTATGTCCGAGCTGTTTTTACTTTTGTCTTTAATCCATAAGTAAGGGTTGCTTTTGCAATAGCTTAGTTGTTAATGCCCAGTAGGCACTTTTCTATTTTCTTAATATTCTTTTTTTTAAAATCTTGACTCCATACATTTTCCTAATACTGCATCTGTAGTTGCCAGGTTTAGTTTTATCACCTTTCTTGAATATGGGAACAACATCTACTTGCTTCCACTCCAGTGAGTTAGAATCTGCCCATTCCTTATCGACTCCTTCATAATGTCTGGCCTAAATCCAGTTTCCCTGCACTGCCCCCAAATAGCTTGTCAACATTTACTTTCTGGGGTAGTATTAGAACAACCACTACCACCACCAATAACAATAATAATAATAATAATCCTTGCATTTGATATAGCGCTTTTCACGTCGGGAGGACGTCCCAAAGCGCTTCACAGAACACACTGTAAAGTGAATTGACTGTATATTTGTGGGCGAACGTGGCAGCCACTTGAGCACAGCAATGTCCCACAAACAGTCGTAGATTGAAAATGACCAATTTATTATTGTTTTGGGTGTTTTTTTTGGAGGGATTATTATTAGACGAGTGGAGTAAGGAAACTTGCCCAAGGTTTCGCCCTGACTGGAATTGAACTCAGGTCTCTCGCTTGCAAGGCGAGTGCTCTAACCACTGAGCTACAGGACTCCATTTGTACATTTGTACAGCGCCTTACATTTTGGGGGGAACGTCACAAGGTGCTGGACAGTCAGGTGTTTGGACCCGAGCAGGGGGTTTGGGATCAGGAAGGGTAGGAGGGTGGCCGAAGGGTTGGCCGAAGGTGTGGTCGAAGAGGAAGGTCTTGAAGACATGTCTTGAAACAGGCATGGGAGTGAGCGAGGTGAAGGGAATGTGGTATGGAGTTCCATAGTGTGGCGACAGAGAAGCTGAGGGCTCAACAGCTGATGGTGAGGGTCGGGTCGGGTGGGGGACATGGAGCAGGCCTGAGCCTGCTGAGCGGAGGGACGGGACAGGTTGATAAGGGGTTAGCAGGTCACAGAGGTAGAAAGGGGCAAGGCCATGAAGGGTCTTGAAGGTGTGGATGAGGATTTTGAACTCTATCCTCTGGGGGATGGGAAGCCAGGGGAGTCAGGCGAGGGTGGGTGTGATGGGTCATGGAGCCTTGTGCGGGAAAGGACACGACCAGCAGAGTTCTGAATGACCTGCAGCTTGTGGAGGGAAGAGTTGTGGAGGCCGACAAGCAGGGCATTAGCGTAGTCGAGCCTAGATGTAATAAATGCATGGATGAGGGTTTTGGTGGCCTGAGGTGTGAGGCAGTGGGGAAGCCAGGTGAAGTTGCGCAGGTGGGGGAAGGCAGAGTGGGTCATGATATGGATGTGGGATAGAAATGATGGTTGAGGGTCAAACAAGACGTCAAGGTTCAGGACTGTTTGGCGAGGTGGCATCCTTGCATAGTGATGATGCCAGTTCCTGAGGTGTGGACCTCTGATGCTTAGGAAAGAACATTAAGGAAGTTTCCCCTATTGTCTCAGCCAATCATACTCCAGATTCACCTCACGACTGTCTGCTGACAGCAATAACTGCTATGTTTGCCTGTATAATTGGTCACTATGCTTGACATTAATTATTGGTAAAGCCCTTTGAGATGTTTAGACATCCAAAGGTACCGTAAATGTTAGTGCATTTTTTAAAAATTAAATAGCCATAATCAGAACAAATGGTCAGCAAAATAAACTGGGTAATTGCAGTCAGCATGTTATTCCCCCGTAAATGAATTGTCCAAACAAGAATCGATTTTTTTCAAAATCTGGAAACTCCTTTTAAAACAAATCACAAAACAAGACCAGCCAGGCTGCAATTAATAGCAATTGCTAACATGTAGGAGTTTAGGCTGGAGTACCACACTTACTCCACCATCTAATAACTTGCTGAGGAAATACACACAAGGAAACCAAGGACAGCAGCAACAACAATAACCACAACAACAAAATTACATTTGTATAGCGCCTTTCACATCGGGAGGACATCCCAAGGCACTGGACAATCAGTGTTTTGGACCCAAGCTGGGGGTTAGGATCCGGGAGGGTGGAGGTTGGTGGGGGAAGGGAGGGTGATCGAAAGCACGGTCGAAGAGGAGGATCTTGAGATGGGTCTTGAAAGAGGCAAGTGAGGGGGCGAGGCATAGGTGCTTCGGGGAGAGTTCCAGAGGGTGGGAGCAGAGTGGCTGAAGGCCCGTCTGCTAATGGTGGGCTAGGCGAGGGATGTGAAGCAGGCTGGAGCACGCTGAGCGGAGGGAGCGGGCAGGCTGGCAGGGGGTTAGGAGGTCACAGGGTAGGGGCTAGCAAGGCCATGGAGGGCTTTGAAGGTGAGGACCAGGATCTTGAACTGAGTCCTCTGTGTGATGGGAAGCTAGTGGAGTCAGGCGAAGATGGGGTGATAGGGTCAAGGAGCCTGGTGCGGGAGAGGACATGGGCTGCAGAGTTCTGGATGATCTGTAGCCTATGGAGGGAGGAGCTAGGGAGGCCGACAAGCAGGGAGTTTGCATAGTCAAGCTTGCAAGCCTGGATGTTATTATTGCGTGTGTGAGGGTTTCGGCGACCTGCGGTATGAGACAGTGGTGGAACATTACTCAACACTGGCATAATATGAAAAGGGTTGACTTTATTCTGGTAGGATTTGCACCCAGTGCAAAGCAGCAAGTTTGAAATGCCTTGTGTACATCTGATGTTGAGATATTTTGAAATTATCTGTAAATGTCAGAAAAATAAAGATAGGATGAGAGCAATGGGTGAATAGGTAGATGAATAGATTCATTGGTGAAGCACAATTTAAACTGAGTCAGGAAACCTACAAATACACTTTCCAGTAATTCCTGTGAAGCGCATTGAGACATTTTTGGCAACGGAAAAGGGAGCTATATCAAGTCCAAATAAAATATTTTTTAATATTACTACATTTTCTGGTCAATGCATCAGGAGGAATACAATTCATATCTTAGTGTTTCGCCTCCAGGATCCTCTATGTTCAAAACATTAGATAGCAGAGAGTGTTACTATTTACTGCATTATATATCACAGTAAATAAATCACACATTGAGCAGTAGTTCATTCACAGTGCTTTCAATCAGAGATCTCATCACCTATTATTGTTCTCAGCACTGGTTACTACTTTGATAGCATTATGGGGTCTATGCTGGGATAGTGTTTATGTACCAATGCATTGTATGTAAGCCTGCGGGTTGGCATCAATATTTCTTCCCATGGAGAGTTTCAGATCTTCAGCCAACAGACTTCCGCTCCCATCCCAGGGATAGAGCAAGGGGAAAATGAGAGGGTAAGACCCCTGGAGTGCTCTCACACACAGTTCCCACTGCGACATTGCATAGCAACATTTGGTAGTAACCTGGGAGCAGATTGCAATGTATGTTGCCCTTGGTCAGATAATGTTATTTTGGGGTAGAGGCAGACAATAAAAAGAAAAATGAATAAAGAACAGAGCAAAGAATTTAATAGACAAGTTTGTGGAAGAGAGCAAGGCAATGTTGGAAGAACAAGAGAGCAACACATTTGGTAAGCATCAAGAGTAAAAGCACAGAGTAGAAGTGTTAGATGAAGTGTTAGATGATAAAATAAGGAGAGGTTAGAAGGAACTTCTTCACTCAGGGATTCGTAAGATCTGGATTTCATTGCCACGTCTGGCTATTAACACTGAATAAATGGAACTGGATAAATATTGAGCATTAAAATGTACAATACAAATTTACATTTTTACAATGACCTTCACATTGGAAGGACGTCTCAAGGCTTTGGACAATTCAGGATTTGCATCAAATAGAGGGTGGGGTTTGAGTGGGTGAGGGAGGGAAAGATGGCTGAAAGTGTTGTCAAAGAGGAAGGCGTTGAGAAGGATTTTGAAGGAGGTGAGGGAAGGGGCGAGTTGACCTGACTCCGGGATTGAGTTCCAGAAAATGGGTGAGGTTATGCTAAAAGCCTGACAGAGACAGAGATCGAAAGGCACTGTCACAGATAGAAAGATTGTCATTGATAACTTTCAAAATAATATTAAGGGAAATGGGGAAGAACTGGAAAACAATAATAATAATCCTTGCATTTGATATAGCACCTTATCAGGTCTTCGAGACAACTCAAAGTGCTTCACAGAATATACTGTAAAGTGAACTGACAGTATTTTTTGTGGGAGAAACGCGGCAGCCAATTGCGCACAGCAGTGTTCCACAAACAGTTGTGGATTGAGTGACCAAATTATTATTTTTTNAAAAATGTTTTGGAAGAAATTATTACCCCCATAAAAGCGATCCACCAATCAACTAACAACTGGGTTCCTACTTACTGCAAGTTAAACAGAGGCATGTGGAGTAAGGAAACTTGGCCAACATTTCTGGGAATTAAACCCAGGTCCTCTCGAGAGGCGAGAGCTCTAACCACTAAGCTACAGGACTCAACGAATAGGAGAGAATTTAAAGAAAAGGGTGATTCAGTGATACAAGCATGGTTAAAGATTTATGTCAATGATATCTGAATTGATGTCAAGTAAAGAGGGGTAGTTTGATGTCAGGAAATCACTCAGAGCAGGCCAAGTGGATTCTGTGGATGGGCACAGAGAACAGAGTGATTTGAGTGTTATGACAGTGGACGAATCGCAGAATTTGTTTACTATTATTACTATTATCTTTGAGATACAGAATAAAAATAATATACGCCAGGATTTCTTTTGGGTCAGGTGAGTATTTGTCACAAGTGGAAACCCATCACCGTATCCAAACCAAACAGAGTTCCATGCACTCTCTCCCTGAAGGGATGCAACCCATTTTTTTGCTTCTAAACAGCATTAAGCACAAGTTGGCAGGAGCCAAGGCTCGGGGACCCCAGTGTGCATTAGGGTACTGGTGGAGTCTAACCAGCTAAAACCGCATAGCTTGCCATTGATAGCACTGTCTGGCAAGCTTTCCCGCTGCTTTTACAGCTAGGACCACCCTACCCATTAGGGCTTTGGTTTCGAGGGTTAACAGGAGCTGAATGGGATGACTCTCTGCCCCAGTGACTGGTCTGCCTTTCCAAGTCCTGCCGATGAGCCAGGCTGCCTGTGCTGTCATCAGCAGTGCCCTGGAATACTGCAGACCCGCCTGGCACAGGAACTGGGTTACTGAGACCGCCACAGAGGGTTGGCTTGATTCCAACACTCCGTTGCCAGACATGTCACCAGTTCAACAGCAACAACAACAACAAGATTACATTTGTAAAGTGCCTTTCACGTCAGGAGGACGTTCCAAGGCGCTGGACACTGTACAGCATTTCAGACCTGAGCTGGGGTCAGGGGGGGGGAGAAGGGAGGGGAGAGGAAGGGGGTTGACCGATGGCATGGTTGAAGAGGAGGGTCTTGAGGCAGGACTTGAAGGAGGCTAAGGAGGGGGCGAGGTGGAGTCATTGGGGGATGGAGTTCCAGAGGTTGGGGGCAGAGTGGCTGAAGGCACTCCCACCAATGGTGGGGCAGGTGGGTTGGGGGACGTTCAGCTCCAATGGGACCTAGTCTCCTGAGGAGATGAATACTGAACTTCAGTGAGCAAACATAGTCACAAGATCCTTTGGCCTGATTTTGATATGATTCTTTCAGATCTAATATCTTCTCACCGCAGAATCAAGTTGCTTTTCAAATTCATCCACAAACTATCAGTATAAGTGTGATTAACTCAGTGATCTAAGAATATGTGTTATGATGTTACACATGAAGAATAAGAGATCTCAAGGTCAGAGGGGTACAACAACAACAAATTACATTTGTATAGCGCCTTTCCTGTCGGGAGAATGTCCCAAGGTACTGGACAGTAAGGGATTTGGACCCGAGCAGGGTGTTGGGATCAGGAGGGGTGGAGGACAGAAAGGGTAGGGGTAGGAGGATGGCCATAGAAGCGGTTGAAGAGGAGCGCCTTGAGATAGCGGAGCGGTAAGTTTTGATGCTGTGAGCCAGATCTGCTGTTGGACCGTTAAGTTAGATTTGAGTCAGATGCATTCGGCCTTGAGAGAATGGTGATGTCTGGTGTACCAGGGTGACTTGCGTGAGTAGGATGTAGTTCAGGAAGTGAGGGGGACAAGGGCATCGAGAGTGGCAGAGAGGGAGTTGCGATGGAGATTGACCGAAGAGGATATGTCGGTTTGGGAAACCCAAATGGGGAGGAGTTCAGATGACTCCAGGGCGGTGGAGATGGGGGAGATGTTTTTCCCAGGGCGGGTAGGAGATGGGGGTGGGTTGGGTGATGGGGCATGGGATGGAGGAGTTAAGGGAGGTGAAGTCATGTTCTGAAATGGCTTTATCAAGAGCAGGGCACAAGTAAGGAATGGCCAGGCAAACCCAAAGAAGACAATATACTCTGGCATAGACAAGCAATTAAAGTACAAAGATGATTCACTGCACTAGGTTGCCTTGGCCCTTCACCTAGATTTCTCAATACAGTACTGCTTATGCACAACATATTTAGTGCGTTATAATAGGTCTCATTAAGGCCTGTCCTGTATTAGTTATAACAAATACTGCTAAATTTCAAATTAGCAATAAAGATGAGTTATACCTGCTTTATCCCCATGGATAATAATGCACATATTCAATAATTATTGAATCTGCTGTGCAATGTCACATTTGTCTAATGCTTTCTAAAGCCTGTCCTTGTAACACACCATATAATGCAAATTTACATTTATGTAGCACCTTTCTCATCGGGAGGATGTCCCAAGGCATTGGACAAGTGTTGTACCCGAGCTGAAGTAGGGGCTGAGGGGAGGAAGGAGCAGGGGGTGAGGAGGGGGAAATAATCAAAACGGGGCGAAAGAGAAGGAAAGAGTTCCTCAAAAGGGGCGCGGGGTCAGTGAGGGAAACGTTGGTCAAAGAGGAAGGTCTTGAAGCGGACCTTGAAGGAAGCAAGGGAGGGGATACAATACAAAATTATATTTGTATAGCGCCTTTCCATCGGGAGGAGGTCCCAAGGCACTTGGGTCAAAGTGACTCTGAGTTGGAGTTCTAGAGAATGGGAGCAGACAGGATGAAAGTTATGGTAAACTTCTATTGAACCTTGGTTAGACCACACTTAGAATACTGTGTGCAGTTCTGGTCCCCACATTATAGAAGGGATGTAGAGGCACTGGAGAGGGTGCAAAGAAGATTCACAAGGATGATCCCAGAACTGAAAGGTTATACCTATCAGGAAAGGCTGAACGTGATTGGACTCTTTTCTCTTGAAAAGAGGAGGGTAATGGATGACCTGATAAGAAATCTTTAAAATTATGAAAGGTTTTGATAGGGTAGATATACAGAAGATGTTTCCACTTGTGGGAGAGATCAAAACCAGGGGCCCTCAATATAAAATAGTCACAAATAGATCAAATAGAGAAGTTAAAATAAATTTATTCACACAGAGAATAGTGGGAATGTGGAACATGCTACCACAAGGAGTTGTTGAGGCAAATAGCATAGATGTATTTGAGGGGAAGTTAGATAGGTACCTGAGGGAGAAAGGAATAGAAGGGTATGCTTGAAGGCTCAGTTGAGGAAGGGCAGGAGGAGGCGCATGTGGAACATAAACCGGCATAGACCAGTTGGACCGAATGGTCTGTTTCTGTGCTGTATATTCTAATGTATTCTAATGTATTCTAATATATCAGCTATCTCCCCAATGTGAAAGCCTCGACTGTTAGGAACAGATTAAGAACAAAAGCAAATAAGGAACGCAAGATGGCTATTCAGTTCAGAAAACCATCATGCACACAAATCCTAGATTCCATATTGCTAGTGATAATAATCCCTCAAGAAAAAAAACAATAATAAATCAGTCACTTCAATCCACAACTGTTTGTGGGACACTGCTGTATGCAATTGGTTGCTACGTTTTGCCCACAAATGTAGTCAATTCACTTCACAGTATATTCAGTGATATATTTTGAGATGTCTAGAACACTGTATAACACATGCAAGAATTATTATTCATTTTATTCCTATGAAATATATACCCAGCTTCTCCCTTTTTAAAAGAAGCAAACAAGTTAAAGCAGCAGAATATTCATCCATCGGCAAATCTCTACCATTTAATGTGAGCCTTCTTCCCTCCAAAGACTCATTCAAGGAAAGGCTAAAATTATTCATTTCCCCTTTAGTTAAATACCTTCAAGATGCAACCTGAAAATTTGATTAGCTTTTGCAGATAACAGCTTCACATTGAATTGGAAACCTTCAGCCAGTGATCAATAATTATATCCAAATCCTTTCCCCTTTCCACTTCTACTAATGAACAGCACTTCATGGTATATGCTTGGTTACTGTTTCTTGTCCATTATCCATTACCTTATATTGAACTACATTAAAATCCATCTGCCATTGCTCAGTCTATCAGCTTAATTGGCCCACATCTTCCCTGAATGACATTTGTTATTCAACACTCCACATAGCTTGGTACTTTCAATATGTTTTATAATATTAGCATTTAGCAGCAGGAATGCTAGTGATCCCTAGCCTAATTAAAGAATTACATAATAGTGATGCCACTTGTTACATACAAATTCCCCCCTTCTTCACCCCCCAATCGCACTGCCACTCTGGTTGAGATCAGCTTACTTCCACAGAGATAATGATTCAATTGATGCCTGCCTCAAAGCTCAAAAAAGGAATTTGACCCCTACCCTGAATTCATAGAATCAGAAGTTTCAACAGATGGGGGCCATTTGGCACATTGTACCTGTGCCATAGCTCCCCAAACTAAAGCTATCAATTTCTCCATCAACCTCCCACATTGCCACCAAATTCAGCTCCAACAACATCTGACTAGTTTAACATCTGCTCTTTATTAGCTACTTATTCAGCACCAGTTATTTCAAAATATCACAAAGATTTAACTCTTCATGTAAGAAATTCTGACATGTGTTCTTCTAAATATTTTACAGCGAAAATGGAGAAATATAAGAACATTTCAACTTTGTTCATGTTTCTAAATAACCTAAACACAAACTTGGTTTAATGTTTCCCCCTGGGAGTTAATTTTTCAATAGCATTTAGGAACACAGAAACAGGAGGAAGCTATACAGATCACTGAACCATTCCTTCAGTTTATTAGAAGATAACATTTGATAAGTTTGTGGCAATTATCTTTGCTTGGGATATAGTGCCTAATCAAGTCTTCCAGATGTGTCAAAGCACTTCACAGATTATATTGTAAAGTGAATTGATGATATATTTGTGGGCAAAACGTGGCAGTCAATTGCGCACAGCAGTGTTCCACAACAGTTGTGGATTGAGTGACCAAATTATTATTTTTGGGGGGGATTATTAACCCAGGAAAAGCGATCCGCCAATCGACTAACAGCTGAGTTCCAATTTACTGCTAGGTAAACAGAAGCATGGAAGTAAGAAAAGGAAACTTGCCCAACATTTTGCCCTGCTGGGAATTGAACCCAGGTCTCTCACTTGCTAGGCGAGTACTCTAACCATTGAGTTACAGGACTCAGTTTTGCATTGCAGCCATTAATTCTGCAATGTGGAATACTCATGTGCTTAACAATGGGGTAGACTGGGCATCACAGTGCGACTGCAGTCTTGTTAGAACTAAACAAGTCAAGTTTCTCACTGTAGATATACTACGAATCAAAGGGTACGTGCAACTGAGGGAATTGCCTGATGTGAATCTCATCCAGAGCTTTAGATGACTTTATGAATTATGAACTAATAGTTCACCAGTTTTGAGATCCTCTTAAATCAGATTATTGCCTTTTAATCACTCCTGAGTGTCAATTATTCTCTTTATGTTAACCATCCTAACCTTTCAAACAGACAGCTCTCCTGCAACCAGTGGTGCAGATATATAGATATCTATCAAAATTATTGGAACCCCTCAATAAGATTATTGCCTTGTTACACCTTCCAGCTATCTATTAAACTATATAATATCTCTCTATATCCAGCAATGGGATTGCCACCTCCCAAACGCTTCCAGGTATCTATTATTCACTAATGTTACTGCCTCTCTCCCAGGATTAAACGGAATCAGTTCCATTATAGTTAGTTGTGACTCAAACAATATTGCAGTCACACAAAGAGTTGAAAGAAACAACATGCACTGCATCCAAACAGCCAAACAAATGCATAAGTCTCCTTTAAAGCAAATAGTTTTTGTGTTTAGCCAGCTTGGGGAGCGGGGTGGGTGGGGGCGCAGTCGTTTGATAAAGGCAATGTGATCCCAATGCAATGCTTTTTACACCAAGAGGGATTCCATTGATATCATTCCAAAAGCAATCTAATGCATTAATTCGCATGGCTTTTGTATTGAATCAACTGCCCTGCAAACACTTTGGCCTTTGGCGATTCTCGTGGTAGCTATGTAGAATTTATATAACAAATCACTCAATACAGTTGGTGTTTTGAAGTAATGCAACATAAAAAANGATACTTAGAGCACACCTGTACACCGGTTCAAGCGATTTTGATTTAAATTAAACATTTATTCCCCAGTGCTCACCCACATAAACGGTTCAAATAATAGTTTTACATTATAAGTAGGTGTCACTGTGCTTTGGAAGTCGTGTTTTCCTGCATCTGTCTGAACCTTTACATATCACGTGTGAAGCAGGCAGAGAATTAGCTCGGAACCGTAACTTGTACTTTTTTTAATGATAAAAAAAGACTGATTCCAAAAAGAGTTTTGAATCTACAAAAAGATTTGAGACTTCAGTCTGTTCCATGGAACCCCTTTTTCAGCCATAAATTCCAGAGACTAAACAAGTTTCAGCTGTTTTACCACAAGTCCCAAAGGATGTCATGTTATATCAGTCGTGTTTGGTTCTCCGGGCACTGTTTAAAGAAGGTTCACAAATCACAAGCGTGTGTGAAAGTGACTTATAATAACTGCATTAAACTGATCTTTGCATTTCTGTAATAGTTAGGTTTGTAAACAATCAAAAGA
The DNA here is from genome assembly GCF_018977255.1 of Callorhinchus milii. Taxonomy (NCBI): domain Eukaryota; kingdom Metazoa; phylum Chordata; class Chondrichthyes; order Chimaeriformes; family Callorhinchidae; genus Callorhinchus; species Callorhinchus milii. The sequence goes on along the minus strand of NW_024704742.1, from coordinate 11,163,262 downwards.
AGAATGTGAACAGCCCCCATTGGTAATAATAATGCTTGCATTTGATACAGTGATCACATCTTCGAGACAAAGTGCCTTCACAGAATATACTCTGAAGTGAATTGACCGTATATTTTGTGGGCGAAATGTGGCAGCCAATTGTGCACAGCAGTATCCCACAAAGAGTCGTAGATTGAAGTGATCAATTTATTATTATTATTTTTTGAAGGAATTATTACCCCCAGAAAAGTGATGCCGATTATGTAGTGGATAGAGCTGGAGCATACAAATGAGAATCTCCGTCCGTATTGAGTTTGTTGGAAGTTTGCTCGTTTGCTGGGGTTATATTGGGAGGCTCAATTGGCTCCAATCTTCCCAGAGTTAGAGATGGAAAGAAAACAGCCAGGGTTTTTGCTCCTGTTCCCTCTTCAGCAACCTCTTCTGGTTGTCACAGGACTGTCAGCTGGCTTATCAACAGTCATTTCCAAGGCTCACACATGAAGATTAGTCATTTTGTCAGTATCGGAGGACAACTACGCCCACAAATATACGGTCAATTTACTTTACCGACTATTCTATAGACTATAACTAGCTCCTAAGGAATCATACAACACAAGGGCAGACCCAAAACAGAAAGGAAAGTCTCAAAGAAGATAATTGGACGTACTTAATTTATAAGAAAAAAAGAGTATCTGTGGAGAAAATACAGATTCTTGAGGTTCAAAACCTGTAAATACAGGTGGCTGGGCCAGATAGTGGGCTCTCCACATTGCCTATGGAGTTAGAAAATATGGGTTCATTCCTACAATATAGCATACACTCTATTCCCAATGTTTGCTGGATCATCATTACAAACTTGAGGACAGGTCTTTCCAGAAAAAACACAGCAAGTAAATTCCCATTGCGCTCTCTCACACCTAATGTTTTGAAGAACCTCATCACATCAAACTGTCTCTGTTTTACAGTAATTACTCTTTAGGTATTGTTTTGCTAGACAATCGCTAGGTATCTTGCTTTGTCAAGGGAATGTTAAAGGAGAAATACATATTCAGAAATTCTTCAGATGTACACAACGTTCATTGAGAATACTTATGCATGATATACAACTCACTTCAGACATGAGGTAGGAACCAACGTCACAACGATAAGGGAACAAAAATGTAAACATTAAAAATGGGCAAAGGAACCAAAGAAAGCCATCTGTTAATGATGGCACACAACCACTTACAATCTTAATATTAAATAGTTTCTCAAATTAGGGTCAAAATGAATTTAGGACTTCCTCAGGAGCTAGTTGCCACAACACATTCTGCCGTCCCAAACTTTTCTCTTGCCAACCTGCACTTATATACTTTCTGGAATTAGGTAAGTAGTAAGCATCCCTCCAGGGAGAGACCAAGCTTCCATTCCAGACACAGATTGCGAAAATACAACTCTTAGTCTGGTTTGAATGGGATTAATTATGGTGATATCTATCTCTCTGCTTCCACCCTCAACCCCAAGACCACTGGTGTTCTGACGGACTGCCAGTCAGACATCAAGTCCTGGATGAAAGTCAACTTTTTACAGTTGAACATCAGCAAGACTGAGACTCTCCTAATTGGCTCGTGCCAGCACCTCCGCACCACAGGTACTGCAGCATCAGCATCCAAGGATGCACACTCCACCTCACCAAGCCAGTCAGGAACCTAGGCGTCTTGTTCGACCCTTGACTGTCCTCTCTCCCTCACATCCATGCCATGACCTGCTCTGCCTTCCCCCACCTCCACAGCATTGCCGAACTATGCCACTGCCTTACCCCTCAGGCCACTGAAACCCTCGCTCATGCCTTCATTTCAACCAGGCTTGACTATGCCAAGCCCCTGCTTGACAGGCTTCCCAACTCTTGTCTCCAGGCTCTGTGACCACATCACACCTTGACCGGCTTCACTGACTCCCCATCCCTCAGAGGACAGAATTCAAAATCCTCATCTCACTTTCAAGACCCTCCATGGCCTTGACCCCTCCAACCACTCTGACCTGCTAACCCCTTATCAACATGTCTGCTCCCTCCATCCAGCATGCTCTGGCCTGCTCCCTGTCCCCCGTCTGGCCCTCCCCTCCATCGGTGGTCAGGCCTTCAGCCTCTCACCCTTTGGAACTCCATTGCACATTCCCTTCACTTCATTCCCTCCTTTGCCTCCTTCAACGCATGCTTCAAGACCCTCCTCTTCAACTGTGCCTTTGACCACCCTCCTACCCTCTCTGCCCTACACCCTCCCTGATCCCAACCACCACCCCCCACCCATCCCCTGCGGCTCAGGTCCTAATCCCTGACTGTTCAGCGCCTTGGGATTTCCTCCCAATATTAAAGGCACTTTAGAAATGTAATTTTGTATTGCATTATGATGGGTCTCCGCACATGTCACCTGGCTGACCAAACAACAAAGATAAGGATACGATTTTAACGACAATAAATATTTGATTTTTTTTAACAATTCCCCCATTGAGTTTATAAGAGACATACAGTATTTAAAAATGGTTTAACATAAAACTTTATTGTACATAAATAGAAAGTGAAACATCATTGCATAACCTATGGCCACCAGTCAACTCAGTGAACTTTACTCACTGACTCTCCGATGTAAACAGAGTTGAAATTAGCTCAAGTTTTGCAACTTTCTCTGCATTCAATCATGATTCAGAACAACACGTTTAACAGACAATGCAACTAATGTTATATCTCGCTATCAAAAATACCATGTATTCATTTTCTTTATTTTACATTTCTCCAGCAGTGTTAAGATTATTCACAAAAAGCTGCTGAGTGCAATATTAGAAGCTTACATTTCCTTGGGTGATGTCACACAGCAAGGCTCAGCCTCTCTGTAGGACTTTCTGGGACATTTTATGGCCAGCTGTCTGACCATGTGGAAACCCATCACCATGCTTAAGAGCATCCAAACCAAGTGGAAGGCCTCTGAAAGATCTCAACAGCAACAGGAGCCTTGTGAGCTGTTGATTATGGCGTAATTTGGAATGATCACGTTCCCTTATCCCTTTTGATTGTCTGGAGTCTGAATAAAGGACATGGGATGAAGGGATAGAGCAGAAATTCCCTCGAATGGACATGGAATGATCATTGGATATGAAATGAAGGGTATGACACCAAGGACAAGCGGTTACAGGTATTCAGATAGTCTAGAATAGTTGGATTGTTTTCACTGGAGTAGGAATGGTTCAGTGGAGGAATCTAAAGTTTCAAAATCATGAATGTTTTTGATAGGGTTAAAAAGAGAGCATTGAGCTATGTTATAAATAAATCCAATGTCATTTCAACTACCCATTCTGGTAACCTGTTTCAGTCTGTATTTAACCTCTGAATAAAGAAATACTTCCTGGTGTTACTCCTGAAATTGCCCTTAGCAATCCCAAACCTGTATCCTCTTGTTCTACTGTCTTGATGCTTTTAAAAGTAGTTGCAACGCAAGCATGTTGAGACACCAAAATTACTTCAATTTAAATGGACTCCTACGATATTCAAATTCACAGTGCTTACCATCAATGACGAATCAAAGAAACAGACAGAGCTTCTAATTTTATCCAAAAAGCAATTTCCACATTTGATGGCTACGTTAATAATTCTTCTCAGCTTCAAGATCCCAAGTCAAAAAGCTGATATGCTTCACCCAAACTCCAAACCACCACATGTAGGGGTCAACAAGGGCTGCCCTTGACACATCTGGCTAATGCATATTCAATACTTAAGGAACCTAAATTTAACTTGCAAATTACACCCCATCGCTAATATATGTAAGTTTTTTCTGGTATGATTCTTTTTCTAAATTATAGTTTTATCTCCACTACCATTTCAACATGATGCACAGCTTATGAGCTATAGGAATATTTGAGACTCAAGGGGATATTGTGGACTGGCGAAGGAGCACCTGTAGAAGAATTGGGTTAATTGCATTGCATTTCATAGGGAATTCCAGGACTTCACATTATATAGGAAACAGACAATGACTGGGAGTATCAAATCTCTAAACACTCAATGAGGACATGAACCCTGGAAACCAAATTCCAGTCTTAACTCATACCCGAATCCACATCCATGCTACATCTAAAATATTACATTGCAATGTTCATTGGACATGAGATGAAGGGATAAAGCAGAGATTTCCTGGGATGATACCAGGGATGGGAAGTTACAGTTGGTCAGAGAGACTGGAATAGTTGGATTGTTTTCATTAGAGCAGGGAAGGTTCACTGGAGGAATCAAAAGGAGTTTCAAAATCATGAATGATTCTGATAGGGTAAAGACATAGAGAGAGAGAGAGAGAGAGAGAGAGAGTAATTCAACTAATTGATGAGTCAATATCATGAGTGGATAAATTGAGGATTATTACCTGGAAAGAGGGGGCAGTTGGATGATTTATTCTATATAGAGGGTTGTTAGAATATTGAATGCTTCACAAATAAATTGCTGATAAAAAAGTGTGCACAACAGCATTTAAAGGAGAATTTGATAATATATGCTCCAGGAACGATAAGAGCGTATCAAAATAAAGGGTATGAAAAAGAACAGGGAAATAGAATCAGAGTACAGTAATAGGGGAAAAGACTAAAATAGTTTGTGAGTGCTAATTTCAGCGAGGGAGCACTATCACAGACATAGTGGACTGAAAGGGCTTTTTACGTTTTAAACCTAGCAGGATTTTATTCTGTTTTGTATTCTTTAGTTGAAATAGAACAGTGTCATGACTGACACTGCTCTCTAGTAAATCATGTCTCATGGAGTTATTAGGATCTGTATCCTAAGGGACTGACAACTGTGATTAAGTCAGGGAGAGTTTATTGTGTTCTTATAAATATACGATTACTGGGAATATTGTTTGTATCTGGGTCAGAAGGCTGTGGATCTGAGTCACATGTTGGGATTTGAGCTTACAGTCTAACCTCATGCTCCAGTGCAGTATTGAAGGAAGCTTTGTTCATAGAATCAAAGAATCATACAGCACAAAAAAAGGCCATTCGGCCCATCAAGTTTGTGCTGGCTCTTTGAATGGAGCAATTAATGTCAGTCCCACTTCACGCATAACCCTGCAAACTCGTCCTCCTCAAATACCCATCCACGCATTTTTAAAAGTAGTTATCGAATCGCCCTCGACCACCCTTTCAGGCAATGTGTTCCAGATTCAAACAACTCGCTGCGTGAAAAAATTTCTTCTCACCTCCCCTCTGCTTCTTTTAGAGACTATTTTGAATCTCTGACCTCGAGTCACCAACGCTCCCACCAGTGGAAACAGTTTTTCCCTTTCTAACCTATCAAATCCCCTCATGATTTTGAAGACCTCTATTAGGTCTCCTCATAACCTTCTCTGCTCCAATGAGAATAATCCCAGCCTCTCAAGCCTTTCCTCATAATCAAGGTCCCTCATTCCTGGTACCATCCTCGTAAATCTCCTCTGCACCCTTTCCAATGCCTTAACATCCTTCCTATAGTGTGGTGCCCAGAACTGGGTGCAGTATTCTAACTGAGGCCTAACCAGTGCTTTATATAGGTTAATCATAACCTCCTGACTCTTGTACACTATGCCCCTATTTATAAAGCCTAGTATCCCAGTTCAGCTCCAAGAAGACACTGTTTACCACTTCCCCCTGCCCAAGCCCCAATAAGGATAAGGAACTTGGTACTCGGGTGCTGGAGAGCAACCAGAGCAACCAGTGTTGAACTGCACCTGAGCAAGAGGGTGAATTTTCTATTCAAAAATAGAAGGGAGATTGTTTCAGTGTCTTGGTCAACAAGTTACCAGATTGATTGGTCGTTCACCTCATGGTTGTTTGTGAGACATTACATAAATAAAAATAATTATTATTATTTGGCCCTAGTCTTACCCCAGCAGGGATTCCTGTAATAATATTTATTATTTTTATATTTATAATAATAATCCTTGACTTTGATATTGCACCTTACCACATTTCTGAGATATCTCAAAATGCTTCATGGAATTTACACTAGTGTAAGGTAGTGACTATTTGGTAAGTGAACAACACCAACACAACAAATTGTATTTATATAGCGCTTCACATTGGGAGAACGCCCCAAGGCGCGAGACAGTTGAGGGTTTGCACCCGAGTTGGGAGTTGGATTCGGGGGGTAAGATGCCCGAAGGCCCGATCAAAAAGAAAGGTTTTGAGATGGACCTTGAAGGAGGGGACTGAGGGGTTGTGGTGAAGGGACTCCAGGATGTGGGCAAAAAAGGCTGAAGTCCCAACCACCAATCGTGGGACAGACAGGGTGGGGATGTGAAGCAGGCCAGTACCTGCCGAATGGAGGCAACAGATGGGTTGGAAGGATTTCAATGAACATTGCCATGTGCAATGTTTGCCTGCAAATGCGCATCACTATGCTTGATAATGATTACCATGAAGCATTTTGAGATAAGGTACCATTAAAAGGCAAATGAATTTTCCTTCCCAATTGTGCCTAAGAATATTCTGGTTGTTCATTTCTATTGGGGGCACCCACCCCTCCACCCACCCAACGATTTCCCTCAGTTGTTGCCAAACTAAAATGATTGAGTGTTGTTCCGATGACAGCCTTTTATTGGGACTTTTACAACAAATAAATTCAAAGAGAGTGCCAGTCCTGATGCCAACACCTACCAAGTTCAATAAAAAATAAATCCACTGCACTGGTGAAAAGTAACAGCGTTCATAACGTTCATTGACCAGAGGGCCCAAGGCACTGTCAGCTATCATTAGCAATACGACTGAAGACAAAGTGGAATAATGTCAGTGAATTACAGTCATTCCTTCGCCTTTCCTCACACACCGAGCTACATTTAGGCAAGCACATCCTATTTATGATGTGTATTCATGTGCATTATCACAGTCTGTGCTAGGGGCATAATAACCGAGCATCATCATTAATCTTTGTACTGCCACCTTTAATAAATTTAATGGAAGGTATGGTACAAAACAACATCTGCAGCTGAAGAGTAATGTACTTAAGAGTTTCCTTACTGTAATTGCTGGATGCACACATTAAAAAGTATGCAAGATATACAAGGTGCATGTTAAAAAGTACCTCTTCCCCAGTTCTGCTTTCCTCCATTCCACAATATTGCCAACCTCCTCCACTGCCCCTCCTATCAGCCTGACGAGGCTCTCATTCATGCATTCATCATGTCCAGGCTCGACTACACTTACTCCCTGCTCGCAGGACATCCCAACTCTTCCCTACGCAAGTTGCAGATTATTCAGAATTCTGCAGCTCATGTCCTCTCCAGCACCAGGTTCCATAACCCCATCATACCCACCCTCGCCCAGCTCCACTGACTCCCCATCCCCCAGAGGATCAAGTTTAAAATGCTCATCTTACCTTTCGAAGCCTTCCGCGGTCATGCTCCTCCCTATCTCGGTGACCTATTAACATCATACCAACCTGCCCATTCCCTCAGCTCAGCATGCACTAATCTGCTCCATGTCCCCAGGCTTGCCTGCTCCACCATCAGCGGTCGGGCCTTCAACTTTTCTGCCTTCACCCTCTGGAACTCCAGCTCAGAATAGCTCCACCTTGCCCCCTCCCTTCCCTCCTTCAAGGCCTGGCTCAAGATTCTCCACTCCTCTTGATTCCAATCCCCAGCTACAAACCCTTAACTGTCTGACATGAAAGGAGCTGTATAAATGTAATTTGCTGCTGTTGAGAACAGCTAATGTGGCTCAGTACAAGGTTCTGTATGGTTCAATCACAGCCAAAGTGCACTTACCAACTGAGCTATTGGAAAACTCCCAAAATCGTATTAAAAAATGAAGCACAATGTTTTAGAGTTGCTTGTATCTTGCCAAAAATATCGAGGCAGCTCATTTTGCACACTTGAAACCAGTTATCTAAGCTGAAAATATCAGGGAGGACTCGAGTCATGTTGATTCCTACCGATGAAGCTGGTGACCCAGTACTAACACAGAAAGAGAAGAAAGAATTCAACCAGCCCTAGCACTGTGCTTGGCACTAATAACAACAATCTTTTTTTGTGTTAAGGCAGAGGTGAAAATAAAGTTTAACATCTATCCCATTTACAATCATCTGGCAATGAAGAGCATTGTGTGGCAGTCTGAATGCCCACAGAAATGTATCACAGTATAGCTCCCATGAGCAAAAAAGCCACTTGATCAAATTTTGTTTAATGTGTTAAGTTGTGGAGTCCTGTGGCTCAGTGGTTAGAGCACTTGCTTTGCAAGCGAGAGACCTGAGTTCAATTCCAGGAAGAGGGCGAAACCTTGGGCAAGTTTCCTTACTCCACACGCCTAATAATAGTCCTTCCAAAAACCAAAAAAAACAATAATAAATTGGTCATTTTCAATCTACGACTGTTTGTGAGACATTGCTGTGCGCAATTGGCTGCCGCGTTCGCCCACAAATATACAGTCAATTTACTTTACAGTGTGTTCTGTGAAGCGCTTTGGGACGTCCTCCCGACGTGAAAAGCGCTATATCAAATGCAAGGATTATTATTATTGATTATTAAAAGTGGACATGATGCTAATGTTTACGATAAAGATTCTGTGGGCACATACAGTATATAATTGTTTTTAATCCTTTTTTTGATATACAAAAAGTCATTCTCTGCCATTCTCTTTCTTCTCTGAGGGGGAAAAAAACGTTTCCACCTCAATGAATGTACAATTTTATTTTATTTTCCTTCATGTGACTTCATGCATGATGTGGTCTCTACCAACATTCAATGCAGCCTGACCTGTACTTTCGCAATATATGGACAAAGGGGTTAATGCACATTTACATTTAAGTGTTAATGTTTATTGCAGTCTTATCTCTTAACAGTACTTTTGGTCATCTCTCTCCCCCCTTCCCTCTTCAGTTACCAACTACTCTTCCTCCCCCATCCTTCCCCCCATCTGCTTGGATGCCCAGTCAGCTGTGTACGGCGCTTTGAGACATCCTCCAATGTGAAATGCACTATATAAATGTAAATTGCATTGTATTGTATGGATAGGGAATCATCTGCATTTAAGCAGAACAGCTGTGTCCGTTTACCTTATATCTCTGGAACTTTGGAGCTGCAAAGGAACTTTGGGGATAAACCAGGAATAGTATTTGTAAGCACTGACTGGCCATGAGCCCAATCCTCCATTAGGCTTGCATGTAATCGAAAACAAAATGTCCCTTTATATCCTTCTGGACCTTTGATATTGAAGGAACCCTTGAATCTTTGATATTGATGGGGTGAGTTCTCTTTGGAACTTGTAATATATGACATTTGTTAGGCATATTGCCTTTGTGACAGTGAAGGCCTTGGCCCATTTAACCCCTTTTCTGAACAAAATTCCATTAGTTGCCAAAGAGGTTGCTTTTGGCTGCTCTGGTAGAAATGTCCTAATGGGAAGGGAGCACAGCCATTATCATAATTAATATCGAATGCAGTCATTTGTCGTGGTACAAAGCGAATGAGGCAGGGGCCAACTGGTGAATCTAAAGTAAATGTCTCTGACAAACCACAGGCTCAATGTTAAAAAGGAAGTGGAGGCGAAAGGCACACAGTGAGGGAGGTCTCACAACTTCCCTGCTTTTAAAGCCTATTAAGTTTTAAGGTTAATATGTGTCATGCAATAGAGTGAGATTTTCTAGTGTTATGAAGGTGAGTGGGGGGGGGGACATAGTCTTTATATTGTCAATTATAATTGTGTTTCATGTCTGCTCTGTGCCTTTGATTGGAAGTGTAGCTCAATATAGACATGAAGATCTAATTTGCAGTAATTTCATTAAGAATCCTCACAGAATTTCTGTATACTCTCGAACATTCCGTTCCAGATGTAAATTGTGTTGGAGTGAAGTTTCAGTGAATTGCTTAACATACTTTTGGTTGTCAGAAGAGATTCCTTATGAAGACATCCTATAATTTACAGCAATTTACAACAAACACCAACAACAAAATTACATTTGTTTTGCGCCTTTCAAGTCGGGAGGACGTCCCAAGACGCTGGACAAACAGAGTAACAGACCCGAGCTGAGGGTCGGGGTGGGGGAGGGTGAAGGGCAGGGTGGGAAGCAGGGAGATTGAAAGCACGTAGATACCTAAATACAATCAAATGACTGAGTCAGGCTTCTATTAAAAGAAATATTCCATTCTTCAGAACCTCTTTATAATAAAGTAGGGGTAAGCTCTTAGGAAACACAAGTCTGTCTGTAAAACCATTTTGTTTTCACATAATAACAAAATTGGTTTGGATAAGGAAGGTTTTTTGACTATTTGATCTTATCCTTCCAGACTATGTACCTATGCACTGACCGACCGAAACAACCCACCCACCCGACCACCTCTTCCTAGCACAGTATGGAGCTGTTTTATATAATGAGTCCACAGTGTCCTGGCTTCAACTATCATTTCTGTAACTTGCTCTAGTCATGAATTGGCCTCTGGGTAAAAATAAACCAGCCATTTGTCCTGAAATTGCTCTTTACAACTGTAAACTTGCACCCTCTTGTTCTGCCGCTATGGCATATCTGACACTATTGTTCTGAGTTTGCTTTCTCAACTCCACTTAAAGATCACATGGGATTTGGGAAAAAGTTCTGCAGTTTTTAAGAAGGATGTGCTCCCATCCAAAGAGCCTGTGATAACAGTATTGCCAGTCCTCACTGATTTTTACAAAATAAATCATGAGGTGCAACTGTTGAAAGTTAGAAAAAAAAGGCTACAGTAAAAGAACACACAGGAAGCTGAAATTCCTGTCACCACAAGGTGAATGATGATTCCAGCATGAACCCTTAGGAGAGGTTGGTTTAAAGTTGCTAAGAGACCAGTAAAGCGTGGAAAGACATGGTAACTCTGTGCTTCAGCAAGAGAAGGGCACTAAGAGAATAAACTGATATTGCACTCAGCCGCAGGAAATCCCCCAATGTGCCCATGTACAAGGCTTTTGTGGATTTTGTACCAAACGGATCTCGCTGTAATACGTATACAAATTGTTGACTTATTCACCAAAAAAAATCAGTTAATGATGGTTTACTGAAATTGAAATTTAAAAAGCTACGTGAATGTCTAAGATCCAAGGGTTAGCTATGAAGGGAAAAATTCAGGAAGCCTCTTTAGACCATCTTAACTCAAAATGTACACAACACACTGTCAGCCAGTGTAACATTGTGTACAAAATGTACACATCACACTGTTCTGCACACATTCACACTAATGTATAGTATGCACCATTTGTGAAGGAAGACATTTTTTATGCAAAGCACAGGGCCAAACAACACAGCTCCTTCAGGGCAGCAAAGCTTCTACATAAGTGCATTTTAAATCACAGCTGACATGAATGGGAGGTTGGATTTGACCATATTTAAAAAAAGGTTAAAATAAAGGCATTGGAAGTTTAACCTTGGCAGAATCCAACTTCCTGTTCAAAAGCTCACACAAAAATAATCAAACGTTGCTTTGCAAAAGTATCAACATGAACATTGGCCAAGATTAGACTACCTCTGTGTGTTCAGCACTGCTGTGCGCAGTCCACAATGAAGTTTCTCCCTGGAGTCACAGGTCCAAACTCCTGCAAATAGAGATAAATGAAATTTTAGGATTCCAGCACAATTAAGACACATTTTTACTGAGTACCTGTCTCTTTCCTGAAACACAAGAATGCATAAATATATACAGCTTACATTCATAGAAAATGCAGCATAGGAGGAGGTCATTCAGTTACCATACTGGATCAATTGGCACATTTGCCTACAAAATACACAATTACTACACTTTTCAGTAAATCCTTCGAGATATCCTCTTGATGTGAAAGGACTATAACAAATATAATGATTGGTGATCAAGCTTAGACTGATGCCAGCTCCTTTCTTAGAATGACTTACTTGAATCCCAATTCCATGCCCTTTTTCTGTTTTTTTAAAAATATATTCTTTCTTAATAATGATTATCAAATACTGCTATAAATATTGTCATGGTCTCAACCCAAATAGCCACTTAGGTCAAAGTATTGCACATTGTAATAATCCACATACATGAAGAAGTTTCTTCATACCTCCCCCCTGCAAATAGTTACTGTACATTTTGGTGGAATAATTGTCATAACAGTAATAATACTTGCATTTGATATAGTACTTTTGACGTCTTCTAGACTTCTCAAAGTGTTTCACAGAATAGACTGTAAAGTGAATTGACTGTATATATTTGTGGGTGAAATGCGGCAGCCAATTGCACACAGCAGTGTCCCACAAAGAGTCGTGGATTGAAAATGACCAATTTTTTTTTTTTTTTTGAGGGATTATTATCAGGCGTGTGGAGTAAGGAAACTTGCCCAAGGTTTTGCCCTGCCGGGAATCGAACCCAGGTCTCTTGCTTGCAAACCGAATGCTCTAACCACTGAGCTGCAGGACGTCACAATGTCATTCACAACTAATGCATCTTTAATGCTGCTTGACGGAGCCTTGCTCTCCCTTTGTATCAAGCAAGAGGCGTAGAGCGTTCAGTCTACATTCAATACACTTTGCAATTATCCCACTAAAGTAAACAGGCAGTAAATTGCACCACATTAAAGGGAATAGAGTTTCCATTCTGCAACCCTTTGCTTGTGCAATGTGTTGCAAGAAGCACACAAGGGATTTGGATGAAATTCAGACAAACTGAAAATAATGCAGTTCTGTGGTAGAATGTATTCAGTAGAGGTCAAACTCAGGTATTCGAGAATGTGATCAGTTTATTAACCAGATCAGACTGTTGATAACACATTCGTGTTTAGCTACCAGTCATCTCCTGCAATGACCTTCGACCTCTTAACCAATTCCCTTCCTTATTACTTGTTGGCATCAACGTTCAGTCAGATCATGGTCTGTATCAGATAAAGATTGTATCAATTCAAAGGGAGACTGACTTAAAGCTTAAAAATTCCACTGTGGAATTTTTTTTGGGGGTGGGAGGAATATTTTCTTTTAAATTCCTTTCTTTGCAATTGATCTGCTAAATCTGGCAGTGACACATCATGTGTGAATTCTCAATCAATAACAGACAAGTTATCATTTTGCATTATACTCAGAAGTAAAAAACGTTTCTACGTCTCAAAGTACAGCAGTTAATAATTGTAAAGTCCAAATATATGTCTACTCTGTTTTGTTAGCTCGTCTGATGGCTCAGTTCGATTATTCAATAAGTGGCTGAATTTGTGGAAGTGGGGGCTTTATTACAGTAAAATTTGTAGGCAGCACCCCAGAATTGGTCAGTAACTTCAGACAGATGAGGAAAGTCATTAAAAAAGCCAGAATCTTTAACAATAATTGAGAATACAGGGAGACACATGGACACACAATTGATTTACTTACAGTGTCTGCAATTTATAGACACCTAATGATTTTAATAATTACAAGATTGGTTCCAATGAAAAAAGGCCCATTGGCCCACTTGATCTCATCCTTCCATAATACGCATCCTACCATCTTCCCATTAAAGCTTCAAGCTGTTTTTAAAATGAGTCCAACATTTCCACTGGCGGTGGGTCGGTAACCCGAGGACACCGATTTAAAATAGTTGTTAAAAGAAACAGAGGAGAGGTGAGAAGAAATTTTTTCACACAGCGAGTTGTTTGGATCTGGAATACATTGCCTGAAAGGGTGGTGGAAGCTGATTCAATGACAACTTTTAAGAGAGAAGTAATTATTTGAGGCGGACAAGTTTACAGGGCTATGGGGAGAGCGCGGGGGAGTGGGATTGAATTGCATAGCACTTTTCAAAGAGCCGGCACAGACACGATGGCCCGAATGGCCTCCTTCTGTGCTGTATAATTCTATGATTCTATGATCCGGCCATCAACCACCCTTCCCAGTAATCTGTACCAGTTATTATTTGCACTGGACAAAAAAACTACTTCCTGGTATGAGTCCTGAAATTGCACTTTGCAAACGTAAACCTGACTTCTCTTTTCTCGTGTCCCAGTGTAAGGAAAGTATTGTTCTGAGTTTACTTTCTCAATCCTATTTAAAATCTCGTACACCTTGATACGATCCTCTCTGAGACATCTCTTTCCAAGACGGAAGAACTCCAACTTGTCTAATTGTTCCATATATCCCTCTGACACTGGAAATCAAGCTCTTTGCTTTACTTCTAATTGTGGGCTGGGCAGCCTATTTATGTGCCAGTGACCAGTGTTGGATACTCCTTCAAGGTAAACGGACAATTAACAAAGGGCCAATTCCAAACTAACGGTCTATCGGCAGATCTGGCTACCCCACACTAAGGTCTACCGCTGTGCTCTTGCCTCCGCTAAATCCTCCTTCTACTCCAAGGTTATCTTGGAGGCAAAGGACAACCCCCGGCTTCTCTTTTCCACCACAAATCGTCTCCTCCGTCCACCTTCCCATGCCTCGCCCAACTGTGAGGAGATGCTGGATTTCCTTGAAACCAAAATTGAGGGGAAATGTTCAACCACCTCTGCCCCTTCCACAGCCACCCCCACATCAGCTCTCCCTCATGACCGAGCCCCCACACATCCCCCCCTAAACGCCTTCAACCCTATCTCTCCCTCCTCCCTCTCCGCAATTGTTCACAAACTTAAACCCACCACCTGCTCCCTCGATCCCATCTCCACCTCTCTCCTCATCTCCCAGCTCCACCTTCTGGCCCCTCACCTGTCCGACATCATCAACCTCTCCTTGTCAACCGGTTCAGTTCCAACCCTCCTAAAAGCAGCTGTGATCACTCACATCCTGAAAAAACTTTCCTTGGACCCATCCCGCCTCTCCAACTATCTCTAACCTCCCATTCCTCTCCAAAGTCCTGGAATGAGTTGTCACGTCCCAGCTCCGCTCCTTTCTCTCTCGCCATTATCTCTTTGAACCCTTCCAATCCAGCTTCCGCGCTGCCCACAGCATGGAAACAGCTCTGGTCAAAGTCACTAATAACATTCTGAACATGTGTGATCAGGGCTCCCTCTGCCTCCTTGTCCTCCTTGACCTCTCTGCCACCTTCGACACTGTCGACCACTCCATCCTCATACACCGCCTCTCCTCCTTGTTTAATCTTCACGGACCTGCCCTTGCCTGGTTTGATTCCTATCTCTCTCACTGTCTCCACTTTGTTGCCTCTAACGGTTTCTCCTCCAGCCCCCACACTGTCACGCCTGCATCCCTCAGGGCTCTGTCCTTGGCCCTCTCCTCTTTAACATCTACATGCTCCCCCTTGGTGACATCATCCGCAGACATGGGGTCAACTTTCATATGTATGCGGATGACACCCAACCCTATCTTTCTGCCTCCACCCTCAACTCCAGGACCACTGCTGTCCTGACAGACTACCTGTCGGACATCAAGTCCTGGATGAGGGCAAATTTCCTACAGTTGAATGTGAACAAGACTGAGGCCCTCCTGATTGGCTCGCGCCAGCGCCTCTGCACCTCAGGCTTTGGCAGCATCAACCTCCATGGTTGCTCACTACAACTCACTAAGCCAGTCAAAAACCTAAGTGACTGGCTTAGTTCGACCCTCAACTGTCTTTTCTTCCCCACATCCAAGCCATGATCCGCTCTGCCTTCCCTCACCTCTGTAACGTTGCCCGACTCCGCCACTACCTCACCCCTCAGGCCGCTGAAACTCTTGTTCATGCCTTCATCACCTCCAGGCTCGACTATGCCAACACCCTGCTTGTCAGCCTTCCCTCCAAGGTCCCTCTATGACCTCCTAATCCCATATCAGCCTGTCCGCTCCCTCCGCTCGGTGGACACCAGCCTGCTTCAGACACCAGCCTGCTTCAGGTACCCCACACTTCCCGCCTAACCATTGGTGGTTGGGCATTCAATATATTTGCCCCGCGCATTCTGGAACTCTATCCCACAATCCCTCCGCCTCACCCCCCTCTCTTGCCTCCTTCAAGTCCCATCTACAGACCTTCCTCTTCAACCGTGCCTTCGGCCACCCTCCCACCCCCACCACCCCTGCCCTCGGATTCGGACAAATAAAGAAGTTACTAATGCACCTTTGATTTGGATTGAGTTATATTGCAACCAGAACTGCATACAGTCCTCTAGTTATGGCCTGGCCGAGTATGATTTCTGGGATCTGAACTCAACTCTTTGGTAATACAGCCCAGCATTCTGTTTGCCTGGTTTATTGAAAACACCACAATGTTAATTAAAATCTCATCTGTATTACCATGACATTGAAAATATTTGGTATAAAACTGTATTATTATTATTATTATTATTAAACTATTGCAATTCTAAAACTCAACTTAGAGTAAGATATAATAATAATAATCTTTCCTATATTTCATATAGCGCCTTATCACATCATTGAGACATCTCAAAGCCCTTCACAGAATATATTGTAAAGTGAATTGACTGTAAATTTTTTGAGCAAAATACATCAGCTAATCATGCACAGCAGGGTCCCACAAAGAGTCATGGAATGAGTGACCAAAGATCTGAATATAGAATATGGAACATTGTACTACAAACCTTTGCTGAAGCCAGGTGTTACTGTTTTCGCTTAAGCTTAATGAGACCAGAAAGTTTCTTATATATACGAGTTAAATTGATTGTCAGTTAAAGTGAGAGGAAACTGAACCAGTGCTTTGATGAAATATGGTCCACATTTGAGATGCAGTGTGAGCTTCTTAGGCTAAATAAAATACAGCAATACAAAGTTCCTTTCTGTCTGTTTCTGTATCTGTTTCTGAATAACATTGAAGAATATTGGGATATGTGTAGATGGTGAACATATGGGATACAATGACAGTACCAGCAGCATTCAGTGCTGTTGGTGTCAGGTGAGAAGATAGTGAGGGGGTGATGTCTGTAGAGGGAAGGAGGGAAGAATGTAATGGAGATTGTGCTTGACTGACTTTAGGCTCTACAGAGATTTCCAACAGAGCACAGAGTGAGTTTGGATGAGGACAATGATAACACAGGAATGAGGGATATAGAAGGAGGAGGGCTGATGGGCTGAATGGCTATTTCTCATTCCAAATTTTCTTATGTTCTTTCTTTTCTCTAACAAAGTAACTTGGCATGTTTTGAAAAGAGAAGGGAGTTGGGGAGGACAAGTTTGCAGGGCTATAGGGAGAGAGCGGGGAAGTGGGATTGATTTGGATAACTCTTTTAAAAGAGCCGGACCTTGTCTGTTGATAGGACATTGCTGTATGCAAATTCCTTTCTTCATTGGCCTACAAATACAGTCACTACATCTCCCAGTAAATCCAGTGAAGAATATTAAGATATTCTGACGAAATGATGAAGCTCTAAATCAATTGCAAGGATTATTATTGCTGGGAATTCACAGTTTGGTGGGCTGATCTTGTTGTTGTCCTTGTTCGACTTGTGCAAACTCAGGACTAGCTGTTTTTATTCTCCTTACTTTGAACAGAAACATTTCAAATCCAAATCTATCAAACTGGTACCGTGTTTGTTCTATTGTAGATGCAAAACCACAAGTGATTCCATTTGGAACCAATGGATCTCATTTCAAGTAAAACCTCTAACCCATCACTTTCTTTGAATAGCTGTAGTGTTGTAAAATGAAAAAAAAAAGCCCGATTATAGGAGATTATCCATCATCAGAGAGAGGAGTCAGTCATTTGTGAGTTGAATTTCAATACACTATTCAAAGGCATTCTTATTACGATGTATGCAATTATTAATCCGTGAAGGATTCAAATCCAAACATAGCATGTCATGGTGAGTTAGTTTAGGATTATCAAAGTTTGATGATATAATGAAGACATTCATTGCCTGTGTCTCCTTCCTCTCTTCTTCTACTCAGAGTTGATCTGAACTTTTCTCCAGTTTTAATAATGATCAATTCTGCCTCAACTGCAGAAGCTTCAATGACCTTGAAGTGTCATTTGCACTATTTGTAAATCGAGTTGTAAATAATAATAATCCTTGCATTTGATAAAGTGTCTTAATAATAATAATCCTTGCATTTGATATAGCGTTTTTCACGTCGGGAGGACGTCCCAAAGCGCTTCACAGAACACACTGTAAAGTGAATTGACTGTATATTTGTGGGCGAAAGCGGCAGCCAATTGCGCACAGCAATGTCCCACAAACAGTCGTAGATTGAAAATGACCAATTTCTTATTGTTTTTGGTTTTGGAGGGATTATTATTAGGCGTGTGGAGTAAGGAAACTTGCCCAAGGTTTCGCCCTGCCTGGAATTGAACTCAGGTCTCTCGCTTGCAAAGCGAGTGCTCTAACCACTGAGCTACAGGACTCCGCACTGAGCTACAGGACTCCATCTTATCAAGTCTTATCAAGTCTTCGAGATGTCAAAGCGCTTCACAGAATATATTGTAAAGTGAATCGACTGTATATTTTGTGGGCGAAACGGGGCAGCCGATTGTGCAGTGTTCAAACAACATTCGTGAATTGAGTGACCAAATCATTTTTATTTATTTTGAAGGCATTACCCCCAGAAAAGTTATCCACCAATTGACTAACAAGCGGGTTCCTAATTACAGCTATGTAAACAGAGGAGGGTGGAGTAAGGAAACTTGCCCAATGTTTCACCCTGCCGGGAATTGAACCCAGGACCTCTCTCTTGCGAGGCGTATGCTCTAATCTATAGAATCCTGAGTGTATCTCAGACTCACCCACCAGAATTCTGCTAGAGCCTAGGCATCTCCATTGGTGTGATTCCTTTAATTCCCATCAGTTGCAATTGAGATCGTGTCTTAATGGAGATTCAAAGGGGTCAGCCTGAGCCATTAGCTACCTGGAGGATTTTTTTGGGGGGAGCCAATTCCTTGGTGAATCTCACAAATTAGACAATTCACAATTTGAGAATTTAGCAAGCTGACAAGATAAAGTTGGTGGTTATAAGAAAGGTAAGTATGCATCAACAACTCAATGGAAAATGCATAATGGTCAGGAAATAAACAAGTCTGTGTTGAATGTAGAATAAAAATGGCTTAAAGAGTCAAATCTGAACACTTCCCGCCCCCACCCACTCCTTCCGCCCACTCACAGAACAAATAAAAATGATCGTTTCCTAAAGATATGCAGCCATCAAAACACATTCTTCAGAATGTGTCCGGGAGATACATGGCCCCAGCTTCAACTACTACAGGGAGCACCATTCAAAATCATCAGCACAATTTCCATTGAGAAAGCAGCCCTAGGCCACACCTAATTATTTTCTGTGGTTTTGTAAGTATTCTCCCAGCCCATCAGCTCTGTTTGAAAAAAATGCACTACATCACTACACCATAAACCCATTGCTATTACATCTGCTGCCTGCATCAAATCCATTCCAAAGGTAATGTTAGAATTAGGCAGATCATCGCAGCATATCGGAGATTTGGGGGATGAGATGAAGGGAGATATTTAAAATGATAGGCTGTTGTTCAGCGACTAACCACTCTGTGTAATGAAGCAATAAAGAACGCCTCCACATACTGTACTGGGGAATTGAATAGACAGTTGCACTGAAAGAGGAGAGTCCTTCACACAAACTGTGCTTAATTTCTTAGTACACCACACAGGGAAAATGTTAAATGCTATTCGATCACTGTTGCAATTTATTCAATGGAAAAAAAAGCAAAAATGTCATCCTGAGCACAAGAAGTTGCTGATTAATAGTTCCAATTACAACTTCAAAGTACCTCTGTCTGGTACAGTTCTTTGCATGCCTGCTACACAGTGAAAAAGGTGACAAGGTTGCTTTTCTTTAATCAGTGCACGTCTCTCAGTACAAATTTTACCCTGTAAAAGTAACGACTGATTTAAATTAGGAAGGGGGTTTCAATGAACTTTGAAATTAAATTACTATAGCCAAAACACCAGAGAGATAATGGTGAATGGGTGTCTGAGGTAAACGTCTGATGAGAGGGATGGTTCCAATATTGCATGTTCCCGATGTGGAACATAAACCCACAACCTCCAAACTCAGAGGTGAGGTAGACACTTGACTCATTTAACAAAATAAATTGTTGATTACAGTATGTGGTTCATTGTGTCCAGTATTCAATAGTAATTCTCGAATTTAATATACCACTTTACCACATCTAAATGTCTTAAAGCCCATCACAGGGATTTTACTGTCAAAAGTTGCAACTGTGAATTTGTATACTGTGTCCTGTGGAGTATTTATTTATAACCAATCTGTAAATTGTCCCTAGGACTTCCAATACCACTCTCCGTTTCCCTGTTTGTTTATCAAGGAGTAAATCAACACAGTATCCAGGTCTTTTTGCTGGGTGCCTGCTCCACACGTCACATTCACTGTGCAGTTGTAACCAATCTCTGCGACAGACATGCTCTGCTGTCCTCAGATGCTGTAATTAGCATCCACTCAAACTCGGATCAGCAGCACAACTTCAATTAGCCTCAGACTGTTTATTAGACAGTGTTTTATTTCAGCTTTGTTTACTTCTTGTAATTACTGGAAAAACAAAGGAACAATATCAAAGGAACACAGGCTTGGAGCCAGAAGATGCGATTAATTTTAATTCAATTCAACCACCTGCCTTTGCAGCTGAGTTTTCGCACAGAACTCATTTCTCATTTTTGCATGAAATCTCCAGACTTCTACCAACTACCCGCCCCCCTTAATCCAGAAGCCATCGATTTCTCTAATGAATTGTTTAATATGCACTGACTGCACTTAGTGATAGTGTATTCCATAATTAGTTGGAGAAACTCATCATTGCTAAAATGACCTATTCCTGCAGCTCAGGTTAGAGCACTTGCCTCGCAAGTGAGTGACCTGAGTTCAATTCCTGGTAGGGTGAAATCTTCGGCAGGTTTCCTTATTCCACAAGCCTGTGTTTACCTAGCCATAAATAGGAATCCAGTTGTTAGTCGATTGGCGGATTGCTTCGGGGGTAATAATTTCTTCAAAAAAAAGTAATAATAATAAATTGGTCACTCCAATCCATGGCTGCTTGTGGGACATTACTGTGCGCAATTGGCTGCCGTATTTCACCTACAAAATATACAGTCAATTCACTTTGCAGTATATTCTATGAAGCGCTTTGAGACATCTTGAAGACATGATAAGGCACGGTTTCAAATGCAAGGATTATTATTATTCTATTATGATGTCCTTCAGTTTCAGTCACATCGTGCAATGTCCTTTCCATCAATACGTTGTACAATGCCTCTGAAAGTTCTAGTCATAAGAAACCTTCAGACAGTTACCTGCTTCACTTACATCTGGTTTGTTTTGCTCAAGTTAAAGCTTAACTTTATTACACTGAACAGCTCTGAATTGTATTACTCAGTGAGTAATCTTTTATTTTGCAGGCATCTTAACGATTAAAATTATCGACGACAATGGTTTTGAAGGCTGGACCATATTTTGTGGGACAAAGTAATACTGATAAAAGGTTTGAGCTCCAGCAGCTTATGACAATATCTGAACTGTCTCATACGTTGGTGCTCATCACTCCATTGGTTTGATTATTCTATATCATATGATTATTATTTATTATTAGCCTGCATTACACCGAGTGGGAAACATAGTACATTTTAAATATCTCAAATTTAAAAGTCTAAATTGGTCCAGAATGATATTGAAACTTGTGACATTAATAGACTGTTATTACCTCTGATTGGACCTGACAATGTGTATCCCATTATTTTGTTACCAGAAGTAGTTAGAGTTAATTGTCACAGAATAAGACCCTTGAGTTATAAAAAATGATATTGCTAGTAGTTTCAAATGAACAATCACATGGTCTATGGTTGGTTTTCATGTAGGTCTGATTTGCAGACCACCCAATCATACATTTGTTATTTCTAGCAGCGTCTGTCTCTGTGAATTCAGAGTTAAGTACACATCAAACTTCCAGAATTGTTTCTCACCCTTCTGAAGTTGCCTCAATTTCCTGTTTAGAAATTACAGTGAGCAAATTGCTGTAGATAATGGATTCCAGTGTATACAATCTTTACATTTCCACTTTAAACTCTAAGCTTCAGTATTGGTTGTATTGTACTTACTATGCTGTTAACCAATTTTTGGTTTACTGAGTTTGGTAAAGTTTGTACATTTCTTTGAGCCACACTGGATTGTGAGTTACATGGTGTATGCATGTATGTAGGTAGGTATGAGAGATTCAAGGAGAGAGTGAGAGAGAGGTGGAGTCAGAGAGGGACATGGAGGGACAGAAATGGACAGAGATCTCCAAAAGCAGGACGTGGCAGCGGTTCTTAGATTGTAGGCCACGATTTGGTGGGTCCGTGGGCAAAATAAGTTAATGGAGATACCTATGGAAGGCATCATCTATGAATTATACCCTCTCCATGTCTATGTGAAGTCCTGTAGCTTAGCGGTTAGAGCACTCGCCTAGCAAGCGAGAGGACCTGGATTCAATTCCTGGCAGGGCAAAACATTGGGCAAGATTTAAAGAGGAAGAGAATGTGAATGTGTATCCACTACAGGCAGGAGGAATTATAATGGGGGATAAAGATATGACAGTCATTAAACAAATACTTTGCTTCTGTCTTCATGTTAGAAGACAAAGGTACTTACCAAAAGTAGAGGGGAACCAAGAAGCTAATGTCAGTGAGCAACTTAGGGAAATTAACATCAGTAAAGAATTAGTACTAGGGAAACTGTTGGGATTGAAAAATGAAAAATTCCCAGGACCTGATGGCCCTCATCCTCGGGTTTTAAAAGAGGTGGGGGCTGAGATAGTGGATGCCTAGATTTTGATCTTCCAAAATTCTCTGGATTCAGGAACGATTCCCACTGATTGGAAGATTGCAAATGTAACACCACTATTTAAGGAGGGACAGAGACGATAGGGAACTATAGACCAGTCAGTCTGACATCGGTGGTCGGGAAAATTCCAGAATCCTTAATTAGGGATGTCGTAGTGGGGTACTTAGAGGACCATAACATGATTAGGCAGAGTCAACACCAGTCACAAATGTTAGTATGCAGGTACAGCAAGCAAATAGAAAGGCATGTTGGCGTTTATTGCAAAAGGTTTAGAATGCAAGAGTAGGGAAGTCTTGCTTCAACTGTATAGGATCTTGGTGAGACTGCACCTAGAATACTGTATGCAGTTTTGGTCTTCTTATTTAAGAAAGGACATACTTGACTTAGAGGAGCTGCAGCGTAGATTCATTAGGTTAGTTCCTGGGATGAGGGGTTTGACCTATGAGGATAGGTTGAGTAAACTAGGCCTATATTCTCTAGAATATAGAAGAAATAGGGGTGATCTTATAGAAACATGTAAGATTCTTATGGGGCTTGACAGTGTGAGACTGTTTCCCCTGGTCGGAGAATCTAGAGCTAAGGGTCATAGTTTTAAGATTTAGGGACAGCTCTTTTGAACAGAGTTGAGGAAACACTTCTTCATTCAGAGAGTAGTGAGTTTATGGAATTCTCTACCCCAGAGGCTGTAGATGCTCAGTCCTTGAACATATTCAAGACTGAGATTGATAGATTTCTAAAGGATAGAGGGATTAAGGGATATGGGGGTAAGGCGGACAGATGGAGTTAGGTTAGAAGATCAGCCATGATCTTATTCAATGGTGGGGGAGGCTCGAAGGGCCAAGTGGCCTACTCCTGCTCCTAATTCCTATGGTTCTATATTCCTAAGTTTCCTTACTCCACACACCTCTGTTTACCTAGCAGTAAGTGGGAACCCGGTTGTTAGTCGATTGGCGGATCGCTTTTCTGGGGGCAGTCATTTCCTCAAAATAAATGTTAAAAATGATTGATTTGGTCACTCAATCCATGACTGTTTGTGGGACACTGCTGTGAGCCACATTTCGCCCTCAAAATGTACAGTCAATTCACTTTACAGTGTATTCCGAGAAGTGCTTTGATAAGTCTTAAAGACATGATAAGGGGTTAAATCAAATGCAAGAATTATTATTATTATGTGAGGGGAAGGGGAAGCAGAGCTGCTGTGTTGGGGGAGGATAGATTGGTCTGTAAAAGAAGATGATCAGTTGGCAGAAAAAATAGTGATCCTCTGCTCTCCAAAGGAATACGGTCTTGTTGGCAAAGGCAAACCAGGCGTAGAACTAACCTATATGGAATAAAAGGTTCAAGTTTGGTTAACTGATTTCAGCTTGAAGGGTAATCAACCTCAGCAATGAAACAATAAAAATAAATAGTTTGAATGAAGTGGAGTCATTGGTGGGGGGAAAAGGTTTTCTAACCTTAATCAAATGTTGCTGTCCTCTTCCCCCATTCATACCAGTTGAGCCTCTCATCCTTTGCCCATTTGGGCTATTTAATATAAATAATAATCCTTGCATTTGATATAGCGCCTTTCACATAGGATGTTTCACAACACTTCACAAGCTATATTGTAAAGTGCAGACTGTGTATATTATAGGCAAACAGGAACCCATTTAGGAAGAGAATGTCAGCCAATCTTCCTGCTCCTGATCACTGTCCAGGGAACACTGCAATAGATTTTTTGAGTGGATGTCAGGTGATGACTAGACCAGTCTCAATTGTGGTGCCTCCAAAGTTAAACAGCCTGTGAACACTCACTGTCTCGGCTCACAGTGAAAAGTTAAGCATTGAAAATGACTGGTGCACGTAGATCTGTACATCTGAGTCAGCGTCGTATTGCAGTGGGGAAAGCAAATTGGCCAAAAAAGTCACTGGTAAATTTGTTCAGACTCTACAAACTCTAACATCAACAATGAGAACTCAAGTGGGTTTCTTGTTGCAGACAATCTCAACTCTGCTTTTTATTGACAGAGTGGGACATCAAACAAAGTGTTGAAGGGAGAGAAGTCAGGGGATAAAGATAAAGAGGTAATGCGGGAAATATTTAGAAGAGTTTTGAAGACAATGAGAGTGGGCTGGTGGTGAGTTGCAAGGCAATATTTGCAGCAGGTCCACATTTGTGGAGTGAAGCATGTGGGTGGGAGAGTGGGACTGGAGGAGATTGCAGTGGGAGGAATGAATAATAATAACAATAAATAATCCTTGCATCAAGGGCAAGTGCAAGAGAATGGAGGTATTGAAAGTCTGCATGTTCTGTCATGGTATGATTAAAAAAGACAGAATTCATTATTTTAAAAATTAATTAGACTCCATGGCTAACAAAACCATACAACATATTGAATCAGTGCTACCACATCGTTTCAGACTGCCATGACAAAACTGAGACGTGCTCTTTCCAAACACCAACGCCTCTTAGGTTGTATTTATTCCAGATGAGTCAACTCGCTAATCCACACGAATATCAATTTTTATTACAGGTTTTGTTGCTAATCTTTGGTCACTGTGCTTTTGAAGCTTTTAAAATAAAATGCATTGCCATTGTTGACAAATTGCAGAAATTATTGTTAGAAATGTACTGATAATTTAAAGCAAGAACATTTGTACAGCGTTGCGTAATTCTGATAGTGCTTACAGGTAGTGACTATTTATTGTTTGCAAACGTGGCAGCCATTTTTTGCCAGAAGTTTCCAAAGACAGCCATGTATGACTAATTTATCTGGAAAAAGCTGAGAAAACTGCTTTCGCTTTACACTTTAAGCTTATTGTTCAGGCTGACATTTGAATGCAGAACTTAGGGAGTGCACGTTCCTCCAATAAAACAGAATAGAAGAGTATAGGAGGGAGTATGGAATGGGTGGAGAATCGTGGAGTATAAATCCCAGTATGGACGAATGAGGTTGTTTCTGTTTCCATGTTGAACAATCAATATAAATCAAAGCAAGAATTTCAGATCAAATGTACCCGGTGAGAAATCATAAGAAAGCAGGTCACCAGTTGTTGGGGTTGTAGTCCTTCAGATGAAATGTTAAACCGAGGTCCTGTTTGCCTATTCAGGTGGACAATAAAGATCCTATGGCATAATTGGAAGAGATATGAGAATTTCTCCCAGTGTACTGGCCAACAAGCAAACTAAGTAAAGTTGCTCAATCGCCTCATAGCTTTGTTTGTGGGACATTGCTGTGATTGCGGAGTCCTGTAGCATAGTGATTAGAGTGCTCACCCTACAAGCGAGAGGACCTGGATTCAATTCCCAGCAGGGTGAAACATTGGGCAAGTTTCCTTACTCCACATGCCTCTGTATACTAGCATTAAGTAGGAACCCGGTTGTTAGTCGATTTGCGGATTGCTTTTCTGGGGGTAATAATTCCTTCAAAATGAATAAAAATAATTTGGTCACTCAATCCACGACTGTTTGTCGGAGTAGCACAAGCCAAAGCACAATTGGCTGCCACATTTCACCCACAAAACTATAAAGTCAATTCCCTTTACAGTATACTCTGTGAAGCACTTTGAGACGTCTAGAAGATGTGATAAGGCGCTATATCAAATGCAAGGGTTATTATCACTGTGTGCAAATTGGCTGTGGCACTCACTCATGAATACACAATCACTACAACTCACAGTAAACCTTGTGAAGTGTTTTGAGACATCTCGATGAATCATCAGATGCAAGGATTAGTATTATCCTTAACCTCAGTTTAAAGTAAATGCAACATGGCACAAAGAGTAACTATATTTCCAGATGTCTCTCCTCAATAGTTGTTGGACAGGGTTTGCTTCCAGACAGCTTAATATATAAAAGTCCACAAACAGGTATGCGCCATCTGCTGTAACAGAAACCTTAAGCTTGAAGCCTCTTTGAATCTAATCAGACACAAATGTGTGTGAATTCTGCATGTAGACTTTCAAGCCACACTTTGTTTAAAATAAATAATGGATTGCAGGGCAACTGAAAATGTTTATTGTCTGAGCAGAATATCCTGTCCAGTCCGCAACATTTGACATGCGTCAGCTATTCTGTTAATGGAACACAAGGATGCAATTCAATAAAGGCACTTTTTTTAAAAAAAAAAGAACATTGTTTAAAAGACTTTAGACAAACAATAAACAAAAAAAGTCACTTCAGACAAATTCTTCACAACCAGAGCTTCATACTGTAACAACAGACTAAATATGTGCAAGGAGGTAGAATCCTACAAAGTAAACCAAGTTTAATGCCTTCTTGCAAGTATGCTTTCAAACTGTGTAAGGTAAGCAGCTAAGCATATTCAAATGAATATTTTTATTATTTCCAGATCTTTGGTATTTTCATTCTGACTATGTGATACAGGCAAAGAAAATCAGTAGCTGGTTATTTTGCCTCCTCTCCTTTATTTTCTTACATTTTCTTTTTCTACCTTGCCCTCCACCTCATAACCTTACCAAAGAAGCAGTTCATAAGCAAGCCTGGAGGAACTTGACCACTTTGCTATTACTGAATTTCCTGATTTTTTTCAGCTGAATCTCTTGAGAAGCACGCTCCTCTGATAAGACAGAATAGAAGAGTATAGGAGGAGCATAGAGCGGGTGGAGACTCTTGGGAGTATAAACTCCAGCACGGACTAGTTGGGTTGAATGTCCTGTTTCCATTTCCATGCTGTACAATCAATATAAATAAAGCAAGAATTACTGATGAAATGTACTGGATGTGAGATCATGAGAAAGCAGCTCATTAGTCAGTGAGACTTAAAGGTAGCTGTGCCAATTACAGAGGCACCTAACAGGTATTTCTGATTTCATGCATCTCGATGTCCTGAAGCCCAGCTGACTAGACATCACCTGAACCAGGTTTCCATTGCAGTGCATTGGAGTCTTGTAGCTTAGAAGTTAGAGCACTCGCCTTGGAATTATAATCCCTGGAAAAGCGATCCGCCAATAGAATAACAACCGGGTTCCTACTTACTGCAATGTAAACAGAGGCATGTGCAGTAAGGAAACTTGCCCAACTTTCCATTCAAAGCTATACAACCTTCAAGGTTGAACATCCTTTTGTTGGTACATCCCATGAATTTTCTCCTCTCAGTTGCCTCCTTGGGATTTGGTATATCCTGTGTGACAGGGAAGGGGAAAACAAACTCGCTGTCAGGCCATTTCCCAACACAGCCTTTGATTGGCTGTCAGAAGGCAAACGAGTGAATCCCAGTGGACACTCCTAATTTGGTTTCCTATCCCCTTGTGAGGAAGTCCTGGTTTCTGATCGATACCAACATGCTGCACAATAGTTCTAATTGGGAATCTAATGGAGAATTGTCAAACAGTGGCGTTTCCAATACACCACATTAAACACTCCAGCATCAGCTGCCTGAAGCAGCACTTGTCCCAGAGGGCTTGACAGTGGTGGAGCATGACGCCGAGCAGGAGGGGGAGGTGACCTTCAGGCGCAACCTGAAGATGGGGAAGGAAGGGGCAAGACAGAGGAATAGAGGATGAGTGTTCCAGAGTTTTGGGCATAGTGGCTGAAAGTGCAGCTGCCAATGGTGGAACAGAGGGCATGAGGGACATGCAGAAGACCGAAACCAGTCGAGTGGAGGCAGCGGGATGTGGTTTGGGGGGTAAGCAAGTCGAAGAGGTAGGGACGTACCAGGGCATGAAGGGATTTGAAAACAAGTGTGAGGATCTTGAAATTGATGGGGAGCCAGTGGAGCCTGGCCAGAACTGGTGTGATGGGGGTATGGAGTTTAGTGCTGTCCATTCAATATTTATCAAATTGAATGGATTGTAGAGAGAATGTTGCATCCATTGTTAATGGTGTAGTCAAAGAAGTCAAGGCTGCAGCGTTGTGATTTGTGCTCATGGATTAGGCCTGAAACTCAAAAGGTCAATATTGTGTTACACGAACAGTTGTTTTTCTGACTGGAGGGAAGTGCAGTGGTGTCCCCCAGGGATCAGTATTGGGACCACTGCTGGCTATCCTTATAAATGACCTGGACTTCGGTACAGGGAGTATAATTTCCAAGTTTGCAGATGATACTAAACTTGAAAAGTAGTAAAGAGTGAGGAGGATAGTAGCAGACTGCAAATGGACACAGACAGACTGGGCAGACATGTGGCAGATGACGTTTAATGTGGAGAAATGTGAAGTGATGCATTTTGAGAGGAAGAATGAGGAGAGACGATATCAGCTGATGGTACAATCATAAAGGGAGGGAAGGAACAGAGAGACCTGGGGGTCATATAAGTAAATCTTTGAAGGTGGCAGGACAGGTACATAAAGCTGTTAAAAAANCACACAGGATATTAGGCTTTATAAATAGGGGCATAGAATACAAATGTCAGGAAGTTATGATGAACCTTTATAAAACACTGGTTAGGCCTCAGCCAGAGACTGTGTTCAGTTCTGGGCCCCACACTTTATGAAGGATGTCAAGGCATTGGAGAGGGTGCAAAGGGGGTTTACCAGGATGGTACCAGGAATGAAGGACTTCAGTTATCAGGAGAGGCTGGAGAAGCGAGGATTATTCTCCTTGGAGCAGAGAAGGTTAAGTGGAGACTTAATACAAGTTTTCAAAATTATGGGAGATGCGATACGGTGAACAAGAAGAAATTATTTCCACTGGCGGGTGGGTCGGTAACCCAAGGGCACTGATTTAAAATAGTTGTTAAAAGAAATAGAGGGGAGGTGAGGACAAATTTTTTCACACAGCGAATTGTTCAGATCTGGAATGCATTGCCTGAAGCGGTGATGGAAGCTGATTTGATAACAACGTTTAAGAGAGAAGTAGAAAATTATTTGGGGAGCATAAGTCTGCAGGACTATGGGGAGAGAGCATGGGAGTCGGATTGATTTGGAACTCTTTTCAAAGAGCACAGACACGATGGGCTGAATGTCCTTCTTCTGTGCTGTATAATTCTATGATTATAAGAAAACAAACCAGCTCTAGATTTAAATAACAACAACTTGCATTTATATAGCGCCCTTCACATCGAGCAATGTCTCGGAGCGCTTAAAGAACTTTTAAGAACTACAGAAAATTGGTTTCAAAGTTAAGATTGAATTCGACAATTTGGCAAATTTACACAATCTGAAATTCCTCCCCCTAAATGTCAGGAACAGGGTAACAGTTGAGGTCCCAGTTTTGCCCACTTCACCAGGCTCTGCCCATCATTGTTGACAGAATTGATCTGAAATAATGCAACGGGTTGGTTTCAAAATCATGCTTCCAGGATGACATTGTCCTAATATTTAAAAAGAAAATGGAGCTTCTCCCGGTGTGCTGGCCAACAATCGCACCAGTCATTCACTTTTTGTGAGACACCGCTGGCTGCTGTTATTGCTTATAATATACAGTCATTACACTCACAGTGTATCCTACAAAGAGTTTCAACATATTCTACACATGTGAAATGTGCTATATCAAATTTAAGGATTATTATTTTTATATAGTTTTAGGTATTTCAGGACTACATTATTTTCCCTGCTTTTAATAACATTACACATTAATTTGCCGTTCTGTGCTGCAATAAACCAACACAATTCAATCAAGACGCAAAATGTGTCGAGTACATGACCCTTTGTCAGAACTGACAAAAGCAGTTCTGACGAAGGGTCGTGGACCCGAAACGTTGACTCACTTTCCTTTCTCCATAGATGCTGCCTGACCTGCTGAGTGTTCCCAGCGACTTCTGTTTTTGTTTTCACAATTCAATCAAGACATACTTAAGGTAAACTTTGGTTCAAAAATGTAGCCACATGACAAACTGATTCACATAAAAGTTTGAAAGTGAGCTGACACACACATTGTGCTACGTGAAGCAAACATCTGATATGACCAATTGTTTTACTAACTGCAAGAAGGCAGCTGAATGTGAAATAAGATCAATTTGAGCATCAGGGAATATTCACATCTAGCTTTTTTCACTTACATTGACTGAGAAGAGAGACTGACTGATCAAACACGCACATTTCACAAGTCTAGACTGACTGATCAAATGCCCAATTACCATTATAGTTTCAGGTACTGCCTGCCATTTCGTTAATACTCAAAAGAAATGTGAACTAAATGTATATTTTAAAAAANTGAAACACAAACACCAGAAAGACCTCAACATGAGCTGAATTTGCATAGGGGATTATTAATATCAGTTTTAAAACTAATTAATTCTACCAAACTCTACAATTTAGATTTGTAGCCTGGAGACCCAGTTTGGCTCTGTTTTGAATTTATAATTCTGGAAATTGGCTCAACATCAATGTCCCAAATGACTCCCAGGTACCCAATACATTACTAAAGCCTTCTTTACGTAGCCTGTAGGTTAAAATAGCTTGTCAGAAATGACTCAACTTTTAGTGTGAGAACTAAAGAATTCACTTTGAATTGGGTAACTGGATTATATAGTATATGGCATTACATAGAATGTACAGCACAGAAGCAGGCCATCAGTTCCAACTGGTCTATGCCATTGTTTAAACTCCACATAAGCCAACACTCACCCTACCTTCAGCTATACCTCTCTACATCCTTCTTCTTGTATGCATTAAATTTCCTATCAATACTTGAATGCTTTCTGCTTCAACAACAATTTATGTTGCGCCCTTCATGTAGAATAACCGAGTAGGCGGGGAGCAGAGAATGGTAGAAATACGGGGGAGGGAAGGAGGAAGGAAGTGACCATAAGTATGGTCGAAGAAGGTAAGTTTTAAGGCAGGACTTCAAGATGGTGGGGGAAGGGGCATTGAAATCCCCGAGGGGTGGTGGGGGGAAGGGGCGAAGCATCTTAAGCAGTTACCAGGAAACAAGAGGAAAGCTTTATCTTCAAATACAGCTTCTTCAGGAGAATATCACTTCCTTCCACAACATCCATTAACCTTTTGCCCACAAAATATACAGTCAATTCACTCTACAGCATATTCTGTGAAGCGCTTTGAGACATCTCAAAGATGTGATAAGGCGCTATATCAAATGCAAGGATTATTTTTATTACTTATGTTATGCAAGACCTAACCATCAGTGCTGTTTTGTGACCTGTCTCAGCACAGTATATGACATACCAGCACAGAACCAGTACCCAGATACTAAACTGATGATTTCTTTGTGGCTAATTTTAAAGGCTGATCTTCAATGAGCTTGATTGATTTTTTTTTGCGTTAAAGTGGGTAGTGCAACATTATTGCTTTGATTGGCTGGCACAAGGTAAAGAAGACAGTCATAAGACATAGCCATTTGCAATTGCGACCTTGCTTTTCCAATTGTTATTCAGCCAACAGTGGAAAAGTGGGGCCAATGACCCAGAGAGCATGAAATCCAGAGACAGCAAAGGCAAAGTAAGAGAAAATAGAGAGGACGCACCAAACCATCACTCATAAAATAATGCACTAGAATTGAAGCAGAACATTTCATATTGAAGATTAAAATTGTTTGCAAATCCTTTAAGTTAGAGCACATGAAATGAATTACAGCACAGAAGGAAGCCATTCCGTCCATCAAGCCCTTGTGGATAATTCCTGCACAGAGCCTGCCTCGTCTAAAAGTTCCACCTTCCAGTGCTTTGTGTATGGGGAGAAAGAAGCTGGCATCTGGCATTGTGTGTGGGTGGTGGGGGTGTGGGGAGAAAGAAAGGGTCTGGTACTGTGTGTGTACATATAAATATATACATACACATATATATATATATACACACACACACACACAATGAAATCAGTCTTCAATACCACTCAGGGTATTGGGCCAAAGTGGCCTTTATATAAGGGTGGCCTCTGAATAAGGCTTCCTTAATGTGTGAATGCACATTGAAAGGGTGGCCCAAGCACTACCTGGGGATTCTACCCTGCGTGACGGGTGCAATATAAACATTGTTGTTGTTGTTCCGGGATGGTTGTCAACTGTTGAATGGAGGTGGTTTCTTGAACGGGTTTGACTATATGTGTATATAAATATATCTAATATATATATGTTCACACACATACACACACACAAACACAGGTATGTAGGGGGAGAGGATCTGACACTACTTGCCTGTGTGTATGAGAGGAGAGAATTGGTCTGACAGTATGTGTGCTTGGGGGGGAGGGGAAGAGAAGGAGTTTGACATGCTCTGTGGTTACATGCAACAGCAACAACAAAATTAGTTTGTATAGTGCCTTTCGTGTTGTGAGGACGTCCCAAAGCACTGGACAATCAGCGCTTCGGACCTGAGCTGAGGGTCAGGATCGGGGAGGTGGAGGGCAGGGGGTGCGAAGGAGGGTGACCGGAGGCACGGTTGAAGAGGAGGGTCTTGAGATCGGTCTTGAAGGAGGCAAGGGAGGAGGTGAGGCAGAGGGACTGTGGGATGGAGTATCAGTGGGCAGGGGAAGAGGGGCTGAATGCCGTCCACCAATGGTGGATTTCATCTCCATCTCAGTGAAGTTCAGCAATTTCAAAACTGACAACTATGTAAAACAATATTATTGTAATGGTAAAGTATTGGTCTTCTCAAACAGCTTACTGGTAACTGCTTCTTCAAGACACTTCATTTCACCACTTCAGTAATAAGAAACTGTGATCAAATATAATCTGTCACAGGGGGAAATGTATCACAATGTAATAATCTAGACACAGAGTGACTCGGGTATTTCTCAAACTCTAATGTCAGAATTCTTGCCAGCAGTGAGATATTGCTAGTGATCTGATGAGGCACTTCACAAGATTGGTTCAGACAAAGACGGCGGTCTATGCAATCTCATCAGAACACCTATCCTACTGTCCTCCCATCACAGCATCAAGCTGCTTTTTAAATTAATCCAATATAAGAAATGAATGTATTAATTACTTGAAATCATTCTAGAGGCTTGTTTAACACGTGGTAAAATCAGATCTGCATCAGCTAAAATATTCAGTCATTCAGAAAATTGTAAGCTCCATACATTTCCTTTTAATGGGACATCATGTGTTCCACTCTGCTCATTTACTCCAATAAAGAGATGCTCATGAGAAGCTGTGGCCATAGACCTTCAGAAATGAGTGGCTGATTCAAACAATCATGACATTTGCAACAGCTGCAGTATTGATATTTTATTCAAGTGGTGCCATTTATTTCATTTCAAATTTACGAAATGTTCATCTGTAATCCCACACGCCAATCTATAATACAAATATTTCCAGTCATTGTTTTATTTGAGGTTATTTTCTGACAGGGTTACATGCTAACGATCTTCTCAGAGATACAGGGAGCACAGAGTGTGGTTTGAAGCATATGGTCAGTTGTCTTGTAATAAAAGATGCATTTTTGATCACTGCCTGAGATCTATTTGTTCCCATCACACTGCTTGGCATTTTATGATACATTAACCTCATTATTCATTTCCTATGTGACTTGATGCTGACCTACTGCTGACATTTGAGTTCCTTTATAGATCTCTGCAGTTGCTTCTAACCAATAATGAGTCTTATATACAAGTTGCACTAAATAAGTGTTTAGTGGGTTTATTACAAGGGTTTATTACAGTATTAATGTTGGTCCTGGCAACCAAATAGCTGTGTTAATTTAAAATTAGGGATTGTTTCAATATGATTGGAGTCCTGTAGCTCAGTGGTTAGAGCACTCGCTTTGCAAGTGAGAGACCTGAGTTCAATTCCAGGCAGGGCGAAACCTTGGGCAAGTTTCCTTACTCCACACAGAGCCTAATAATAATCCCTCCAATAAACCAAAACAATTAAATTGGTCATTTTCAATCTACGACTGTTTGTGGGACATTGCTGTGCGCAATTGGCTGCCGCGTTCGTCCACAAATATACAGTCAATTCACTTTACAGTGTGTTCTGTGAAGCGCTTTGGGACGTCCTCCCGACGTGAAAAGCGCTATATCAAATGCAAGGATTATTATTATTATTATGATGATGGAGACCCCGAAAATGTTAAAAACTAGTCAGCCCAAGGAGCATGACATTTCCTTGAGCAGAAAAATCTAAGGGTTACAAATTTGTATCGCATTGTGGGCTATTTAATGATAACAATCTCTTCCATTACACCCAATCTTTGGAGCTTTGGTTTGAAGGGTTAAACCACCTTGGAAATCTGCAGATCTGCCCTATAGCCAAATCATTGATTGAGTCAATTATCGTCTGAACTCATTTTCTGGCTGGAGTGGTAATAACTTTGAATAACAAGCTTGATATTTTTCACTTGGAAATATATAGACATTTAATTTATTGACAATCGGCATCCATCACAAAACAAGTTTTTATAAACATAATTGTTGCTTGATTTGCACAGACAGTTATATTTAGACATATTGGCATCAGACTTAAATCTAAAATTAATGCAGCTATTTTATTTTATGAAAACCGATTCTTCTAGGTTTCGTTGAGGTATCACGATTTACACCTTCCAGACACCTTGTGTATTTTACATTGAATCAACTCAACAAACATAAAATTCTAATCCAGATTATTACGCGTGGCAAAAACAGATTATTTTCAATGGTAGCATTTTATGATCCACATGATAAATTGTAAGCGTGTTGAAATGAATAATGCCATTCATTTTGTTATCACCAGACACAAGTTGCGTTCATTTCAACTAGAACAATGACTCTCCTTCGAAAAAACAGAGACTTTGACAGGACTGTTATTAAAAAGTGGAATGAGAGAAATGTGGAAATCTGCAGACATTGCTTCACTCACAATGTGCTTGGCAGGAATCTAGAAGTGTTACTTTTGTTATGTACAGGATGCCAAGTGGTTTGGATGACATTCTGAACCACAATAATGCCTTTGATCAGATTATTACCTCACTCCCATTAGCTGGTATCTGTTACTTAACAATGTACAATTTTTCAATTTGATCTGGGAGGTTTTATTTTGAAACCAAAATAATTTTATCCTGGAGTTTCTGTCAGTCATGTGTACCTCGTTATAGGGATTTTATCACTTGGCCCATTTTCTGGCGCTCATTACCATCATATTGCTACAGCTTGAATTTGGTCAGGTTCAAGGTGAAATTGGTATAGTAATAATAATCCTTGTATTTAATGTAGCACCTTATCATACCTTCAAGACTTCTCAAGGTGCTTCACAGAATATACTGTAAAGTGAATTGACTGTGAATTTTGTGAGTGAAACGGGGGTGCCAATTGCGCAGAACAACAACAACCTGCACTTATATAGCTCCCTCCACACAGGGTAGCTCTCTGAGCACTTTACAGTGGCAGAAATTGACTCTGAGCCAGAGTGGGGAACGGGGTAGGGGCAGGTGACCATAACCATGATTGAAAATGAAGGGTTTCAGGCGAGACTTGAAATGGGTAAAGGGGGTGCAAGGCGGAGGGATTGAGGAAGAGAATTCCAGAGCTTCGGGGCATAGTGGCTGAAAGCGAGACCTCCAATGGTGGCATGGAGGGTGCGAGGGACAAGTAGGAGGACGGTGCCAGTCGAGCGGACGCGCCAGGTGGTGGATTAGTGAGTGAGGAGATCGGAGAGATAGGGAGGTGCCAGTGAATGAATGGATTTGAACACGAGAGTGAAGATCTTGAAGTCGAGCCATTCCGTGATGGGGAGCCAGTGGAGCCTGGGCCAGAACTGATGAGATGTGGGTACGGAGTTTGGTCCGGGTCAGTATGCGGGCAGCAGAGTTCTGAATAAGCTGGATTTTTTGAATAGTGGAGCTGGGCAGACAGGCGAGGAATCCGTTTGAGTAATCTAGGCGGGAGGTGACAAGCGCATGCACGAGAACAGTTTAATGTATTGAAATTAATTAATTTAATAGGTCAATTTGTTACTGGTTTAATGTCAGTAGCAAATGTAAAGATGGCACCAAACTGATGGTATAAATACAAGAATTCCAAAGATGATACCATACCCTGACACTTCTCACAGTTCAATAATATATTCATCTAACACTTCAGGGTTCCAGTTAGTTGACAATACACCACTACTCCTTGATGACACCAGGGAACTCAATAGAGAAGCCCAAGGCCTGTATCTTACTAAACCAATTAAGATTAGAGCTATTTAAGACAGTCAATAATGATTTGTAGCCTCTCTTTTCAATGTGGAGCAGATGGTGTAACAATTACAAAAAGCTTACTCTTCTGGTACACCTTCAGGAAATCATCTCAGAGCACTTTACAAAGATAAAGTGGGAGCCTGAGTAGAGTGGAAGATGGGGGTACAGTAGAGGAAGACTGAAGGTGCAACAACAACAACAAAATTACATTTGTATAACACATTGGGATGATGTCTCAAGGCGCTGGACAATCAATGGTTCAGACCCAAGCTGAAGGTCAGCTGTAGAAAATTGGCTCTTATCCAGGACTTGATGTTTGACAGACAGTTTATCAGGACGTCACTTGTTCTAGAATCAAGCGTGGAGACAGAGAGAAGTTGATCCCATGTCTGCGGATGATGTCACCAAGGTCATGCATGTAGAGGTTGAAGAGGAGAGGACCGAGGACAGAGCCCAGAGGAACAGTGCTCGAGACGGTGCATGGGCTGGAAGAGAAACCATTGGCAGAGAAAAATTGGAGATGGTGTGAGAGATAAGAGCTGAACCATTCAAAGACAGAACCTTGAAGGTTGAGGTGAGAGGAGAGGCAGTGGGAGGATGTAGTCGTACACGGTATCGAAGGCAGTAGAGGGGTTGAGGAGGATGAGGAGGCCCTGGTCATAGATGGACAGGATCTAACTGCATCACTGCATCTAGCTGCTTTTTGAAATGGTCGTTTCCTACCACCCTTCCTGGCAACTCTCCTCTCCCAAAGGAAAGCAAACTAAAAAATTAAAAGCAAATCCTTTGCCACAATCCTGTACTTCCGCCCACAAGGAACACAAAATTAATGGCATCTCCGAACGGTCTAACTTCAAGATCCTCACCCGTAACTATAAATGTCTTCATGCCTTTGCACCTCCCATTGTTCCTCCGTTCGGCCATTTGGCTAGTTAGCATCTGCTGTGAGTTTCCTGCCCCTTTCATACTACTATCAGTGCTTGATCTTTCAGGCATGGTACATCCAATTGATGGACCTCCCTCTTTCTATTGGATAATGGATAGCTCAGTGGTTGGAGCACTCGCCTACAAAGTGAGAGGACCTGGATTCAATTCCTGGCAGGGCAAAACATTAGGCAAATCTCCTTACTCCACACGCCTGTTCACCTAGGAGTAAGAAGGAGCCTGGTCCTTAGTCAATATGCAGATCACTTTTCCAGGGTAATAATTCCTTAAAAAATAATAGTTTGGTCACTCAATCCCTGACTAGTCGTGGGACACTGCTGTGTGCAATTGGCTGCTGCATTTTGCCCACAAAATATACAGTCAATTCACTTTGCAGAATAATTATCTTTGTTTTTTGCCATCTCTATCTTTAATCCGCTTTGGAACCTACCACTTTAACCATACCTACAGTCACCTCCTGCTCCCCCTTGCATCTACTGATGGTGAGACATTATCCTACGTGAAGGGTGCTCTATAAATGCAATTTGTCATTGTCCGATAGAGGAGTGGTTCAGCACATTCTGTACCCAACTTTAAATCCATTACCATGCAGCTCATTGCCAGTTTTTCTTTGTAGAGTTAATAAAATAATGGTATTTCCATGGATCAGCGTTTGGACCATAATGGATCACTCGCTTTCAGATAGCCAGCCGGCACAGACAAAATGGGTTGAATGGCCTCCTTATGTGTTGAAAAATTCTATTCTATGAATATAATCTTGGACTTCTCGGTGCAGTAAGTGATCATAAAGAAAGGTAAAACAAGGTCAGTAGTACAACTTGATTTATGAAATTGCACCTTTATTATGTTCGTCTTCAGAACTGTGCAGCACATATTTCATGTTGGGATTTACTGGATACAGGTACAAGCTTCTTATTTTCTCCCAAATTTGTTTTCATTCTCCAAAGGCATGGAGTCATTTTGGAGTATAATTCTATGGACACTGGCAGCACTCCAGTTTCTCACCCAAGTAACTCCAGACAGCAAGACATCATAGCTATAGGGGCGTTGTTGCTAAGTTTAATTTTAGCCTCACCGAGCATCCAGCAATATATTGGATGGACTGGTTTATGAAGGAGCTATAAGCTGATTGGTCATAATGTTCTGGAATGTCTCTGCTGATGAACCATCAATCATTGTGAGACTTCGAGACACCACCAGGGCCTGATGTCGCACTGAGCAGCTGTATCATGGTTTTGAGTAGTTTTTTAAGTTATGTTTAGCTTTCATGTTCAGTAAAACTTTTAAACAAAAACGAGAAGATGAATTTCCCCTCTTCCCTCGCTATATTCAAGAATGCATAAACACAACTGTAAGCTATTCTTATGCTCAATATTGGCAACTTGGATTGACATTAGCACCCACCGTACGAAGGTAGCATCGCAGAGTGTTTTAAATCCAAGACATTCAAGTATTCATAAATACAACAATAACATATACAGTCAATTCACTTTACAGTATATTCTGTGAAGCGCTTTGAGACGTCTCGAAGATGTGATAAGGCGCTATATCAAATGCAAGGATTAGTATGATTATTATTATATATTATTATCTCTTACTACATTCAAGGGGTCACAAACTCAAGGATAAGCCATGCAAGTAAAAAGATGCCCTCAACACCAAATACATCAAGGTGCATAACACAGAAGAGGTGGGTGGAGAGCAATAAAGAAGTGGAGGCAGTCAGGATCAGTTCATTAGCTGGGTTGCAACCCATGCGCCTAATTTGTGAATTTGGTTCACCAATTGTAAACTTAAGCAAAATAAAGGTTTAAAGGATATGAATTAGCTGAAATCAACAACAATAGTTTACATTTACATAGCACTTTTCACAGTAGGAGAATGTCATGAAGAGCCCCCACTTTACTGCTCTCCATTTTCTAGACTTTTATCACACTTTAGCAGCTTTCAGAAGTTGCCAATCGCAATCCAACCTCTCAGGCCAAGTTAAGAGATTGAAATTAATACTTCTAACCACTTTTTGCCAATATTGCATATTGATAATAATAATCATTGCATTTGATATAACTCCTTATCACATCCTCTAAATGTCTCAAAGTCTTCATACAATATACTGTAAAGTGAATTATAAAGCTGACATTCCAATGTTGTAGTGGGAGTGAGCTGCATTTTTGGAGTTGCCATCCTTTGAATTAAACTTGAAACTGAGGGTCCAGTCTGCTTGCTCAGGCAGATGTTTAAGGTCCCGTGGCGCAATGTGAAAAGAGAAGGGAGTTTCTCCTGGTGGTCCTGTCCAACACTCTCTCAATTGAAATTGATCATTCACTTCATGACTGTTTGTAGGACAAATCTGTGTACAAATTTGCTGCTGTGTTTGCTGACAAGTACACAGTCACTACACTTCACAGTAAAATCCTTTGACACGTATCAATGTGAAAAGGTGCTATATCAAATGCAAGGATTATTATATTATTTTTGATGGTATCAAAGCAGAAATAAACTTCTTTGTTGAGTTCCATAAATCATGTCTAAGACACAGATCTTGATTCCACTTTGGAAAGAAGCCAACATGAGCAAATGGCCTTTACCAGTTGATTTATTGATAGCAATTGACCTCATATCAGCATCAAGGATGACTTGCTTGGCTTTCTGAATATTCATTATTCTACAGGATGTGGATTCAGCTCACTATTGATGAGAGAAGTTGAGACATGTGGTTTGAGGATTCAAGATTGACAAGGGAAAGGGTAAAAAGATGACACAAATATGTAGGGAGACATAAAACAGAATGTATTCAACATCAACTCAGATCATTTCTTTGTTCCATGTGGATGCTGCAGCCTAAACTTGGTGCTCAGAGTACATTGAAATTCAAATAATCACATTTCATATTTGTTAGCATTCTTCAGAGTATCTGTCTCTGAATCTCCGTATCTATGCACTGTTGGAAAGTCTTATTCCTGTTGGAAATTTTATTCCTCCCTGATCTACAGCTGTTGATGTCGCTGTATCCTCTGTACTTGCATCTTCTAATGAACAAACTGATCTCAATTGTCCTTGTACTGGCTCTTCAATTCCTCTCCTGAACTGATATTCTCAAAAGCCATAATAACATCATCCCAAATTTGAAGGTAGTCACTTCTTTTTGGATAATAATAATCCTTGCATTTGATAAAGCGCCTTATCACGTCTTTGAGAGGTCTCCCAGAGATATTGTTTCTCTGGTTAATCTCAACAGATCTTTTTTGCAGATATATTTTACTGCTGGCAACAATACTGTGTGTCCCCACCTTCATTCACTTACACTCGTTCACTCAGAGACAGAGACAAGGATTCGTAGACCAAGTACAACACCCACACAACCAAAAGTTTTACTTTCCAACGTTAAACGGCACCAAAGTGGGATAAGTGGTAAAGTTACATAAGGTCAGGTAAATGAAATATAATTTTACATATTTCCACATGATTTGTTTAAACTCATTAAAGAACAACAAAATGTTGCATATATTAAGCCATTTAGTTAGTGAGATGATACTATCAATCTGGCAAGGAGCTAAATAATTATGGAATGACATTTCATTTACAGAAATTAATTAGCAGTTTGTTTAATTCCACTTTTTCATGAGTGGAATGGAATATATGCAATCGACAGGTTTGTAGGCACTAATTTTTTTTCACAGGTATGTAAGTATGGTGCATCCTGGCTTTGCATTTGACAATAGTATACATTATATAGCATATAGTATACAATATACATATAAAGGTAGATAGATCATACATCTTATAATAATAATCCTTGCATTTGATATAGCTTCTTTCACATCGGGAGGATGTTTCAAAGCACTTCACTGGATACAATAATAATAATTCTTGCATTTGATATGGCGTCGTATTGCATCTTCTAGATGTCTCAAAGCGATTCACAGAATATACTGTAAAGCGAATTTGACTGTATGTTTTGTGGGCGAAATGCAACGGCCAATTGCGTACAGTAGTGTCCCACAAACAGTTGTGGATTCAGTGACCAAATTATGAATTTTTTTTTAAGGAATTATTACCCCCAGAAAAGCAATCGACTAATAACCGGGTTCCTACTTACTGCTGGGTTAGCTACAGAATTCCACAGTCCTGTAGCTATAATAATAAATATAATAATCGTTGCATATAACAGCATATCCACAGTCCTGTAGGATATACTGTAATGTGTCACTTATCGGCTTGAAACGCCACTTTGCACGATACACCCTTTTCCACTCAATGCTCTATTTTCACATGACTTAATCAGTTAGAACATGCAGTATCATTTTTTTAAACTCCTTTTCTTCTTGGGTACATCTGCACAGGTAACTGTGAAATTGAAAATCTGCTTTAAGAATTCAAGTTTGGAAAAATCTCAGTTCTACAAAAAAAAGCTTTCTCTTACTTTCAGCATCTCA
Organism: Callorhinchus milii; assembly: GCF_018977255.1. Lineage (NCBI taxonomy): Eukaryota > Metazoa > Chordata > Chondrichthyes > Chimaeriformes > Callorhinchidae > Callorhinchus > Callorhinchus milii. Next base: position 11,121,250 of record NW_024704742.1, on the reverse strand, counting down.
GTCAATCTAGGTCATCACACTGTCTATGCTAAAGGAATAAAAACATCCCGCAGACAACTGGGCAAGTTACTGAAGAAATCTCATCACTTGCAAATGACAAGCAATTAGGTAACCTGAAGGGATGTAAACATCACCTTCCATCCACAAGCTGCATCAATCAAATGTCAGCTTGGCTCAGTGGGTAACATTCTTGCCTCTAGGTCAGAGTTGTGGTTTCAAGCCCCATGTTGAGAATGAGCTCACAGACTATTCCAATACAACGGTAATAATAATCCTTGCATTTGATATAGCACCTTATCATGTCTTTGACATTGTCCTAAAGCGCTTCACAGAATATAGTGTAAAGTCAATTGACTGTATATTTTGTGGGCGAAATGCAGCAGCCAATTACGCACAGCAGTACAGTAAGATGGGAGTGCAGCTTTGTTAGAAATGCTATCCGTAAACCAGGGTTCTATTTGTTTGTTCAGGTGGATGTCAAAGATCAAAGATCCCACAGCAATATATGATTTTAGCCAATGTAAATGTCTAGATAAATGGGTCATTCACTTTATGGCCATTTTCCAAGATCGGTTCAGATGAAGAAAATGCTTCAGCACATTACATCCGATCCTTCCAGTACACCTACTTGTCCAAGCTGATTTTTGTCCTGGATTCAACAATCGCACCTGGTATCTTGTGGGATTTTGCTGTTTACAGAATAACTGCTCCAACTGCTTACAAACCTGCAACACCCACCTGTGAAGCACTTTGAGATGTTTTGATGCTATTGCCACAATATCAAATGGAAATATTATTGTGATGATTGATAATTTCATCGCAGCAAGTCTCACTCATTAAAAGTGATCAACTCATTCTGATTTAAAAATAATAATCCTTGCATCTGATATAGTTCTTCAAGACATCTCAAAGCGCTTCACAGAATATACTGTAAAGTAAATTGACTGAGTATTTTGTGGGCGAAACATGGTAGCCAATTGTGCACAGCAGTGTCTCACAAAGAGTTGTGCATGAGTGATCAAATTATTATTATTTTTAAGGAATTATTACCCCCAGAAAAGGGATCCATCAATCAACTAACAACCAGACTCCTACTTACTGCTAGGTAAACAGAAGCATGTGGAGTAAGGAAATTTGCCCAACGTTTCGTCCTGCCGGGAATCAAACAACAGTCCTCTGACTTGCTCTAATCACTAAGTTACCTGTACTCTAGATTCTAGAAATGACTCAATTTGAAAATCAGAACATTTTAAATGTGCTTGATTTAATTTAGTCTATTTTGAAACAAATTGTCTGCAAATATACAGTCACGATACCTTACAGCAAATCCCGTGAAGCCCTTTGAGACTGTCAGTAAGTAATAAGGTGCTCGATCTAATACAAGGAATGCAAATTCAGCTCCATATCTTTAAATAGGTTTGCAATCTATTCACTCTTCCTCATCATAAACGCCTGTACATTTCCCTCTTACTCGTGACTCTTGGATTAAATCTTTTCCTTCCTATTGACAAAAACTAACCATTGGAATCAATTGGTGGTGAGGGTGGGGGGGTTGGAGGGAGGGGGTTAATGAAAGGTTACTGAGACCACAATGATGTGATATCTGGTTAAAACATGGACTTTAAGTGTTTTTTGGGTGGGTCGGCCGGGTGCCTGACACATTCAGAAACCCATCAACATGCTTAAGAATATCCAAACCAAGATTCCCATGAATCCCACCTACACATGGAAATCCCAGAGACAGATTGTTGGAATGGAATGCGCACTCTCTCCCTGGAGCAGGACGCATCCTGCTTACCAAATTCCAGAAACTATTAGGTGCAGGTTGGCAAGAGCCAAGGCTTGTGGACTCCAGAGTGTGCATTGCGGTAACTGCTAACAAGCTAACCAGCTAAAACTGAATAGCTTGCCATTGATAGTGCTGTCCGACAAGCTTTAACGCTGCTTGTCCAGCTTGGACCATCCTACCCATTAGGCTTGCAGGGTTAACAGGAGCTGAGTGGGATGATTCTCTGTCCGCAGTGACTGGTCTGCCCTTCCAAATCCTGCTGATGAGCCAGACTGGTTGCACTGTCATCAGGAGTGCCCTGGAATACTACGGACCTACCTGGCTCAAAAACCATACTTCTGAGACCGCCATAGTGTGTCCGACTTTGAGTGTGAAGCCTCGAAATGAAGATAAAACAACTGGTAATAAGGAACACGTTTAAGTTCCTTGATTATCTAGGAAAGAGAGCGAAGATAGCATCCCAAATGTAATCACAGAATGCCAATGGGAAGGCGAGGCAAACAAAAGCAATGGAGGCCGGCAAGCCTGAAATGTTTAAACTTGGACAAAAAAGGAACTAACAATGGGCCAGATCTAGCTAATTCCATTTCAATTAAAGTAATTGATCAATTAACCAAATGAGCATTTGAACAGGCTTTATAGTTGCAAATCAATCTTTCAATTAAGAGTCGACTGCACAAATCAAAAGTGAAAGTTTTATTCTCAAGTGTACCTAAACCCCTGTTGTTTCCTATCAGTATTCTCAGCTTTTTTTCCATGCTTTTCGAATGGAGTTTCAGATAAGAATCTATTGTAACACCAGATGTTAAGGGACCAGAATTAGACTGAATTAGTCATTTGGGAAGAAATCCCCAAACAACCACACTGGGATCACTTCAGTTTGGTTGAGGAAAAAAGGTAGAGGTGAACGTGCTCAGGCAACAAAATATCTTTCTACACACAATATCAATTCCTTTCCAAAGACTACTGGTCCATGTATAAGTGCAAAAGGATAATTTTGTGAAAGCAATATTTAATGTTGCAGAAATCATCCTTTTGTAGTGACTTGGTGGTAGGATGTAAATCATATTCATCATCTCTTGTAGCATTACCAAGGTGAACGATTCAGAGATGGGGTTGCATTTAATTCCTAATATATATGATCTTCTTCAGTTTGTTTTTGGTCCGCTGAGTGTCTGATACATGCAGAATCCATCACCCTGCTTAAGAATATCCAAACCAAACTGATATTTCCAGGCATCCCACTTACACATGGAAATTCCAGAGATAGATTGTTGGAATGGAATGTGCACTCTCTCCCTGGAGAAATGCATCCTGCTTACTTAATTCTGTATTAGGCACAGGTAGTAGGCACAGGTTTCCAGAGTCAAGGCACGGTGACCCCAGAGTGTGCGTTAGGGGTACTGCTGGAGTCTAACCAGATAACACTACATAGCTTGCCATTGAGAACACTGCCTAACAAGATTTCTCACTACTTGTCCAGCTACGACCACCCTACATATACGGGCTTTGGCGTGCAGGCTTAACAGCAGCTGAGTGGAAAGAATCCTAATCCAAGTGACTGGCCTACCCTATCAAATCCTTCTGATGAGTCAGCCTGGCTGGGTTGTTATCGGCAGTGTCTTGGAGTATTGCAGACCTGCCTGGCTCAGGAGTTCGATTACAGATACTGCCACATAGGATTGGCTTGATTTTGGCATTCCGTTGCCAAACATAGGAACATAGGAATTAGGAGCAGGAGTAGGGCATTCAATAAGATCATGGCTGATTTTCTAACCTAACTTCATTTGCCCGCCTTAACACCATATCCTTTAAACCCTCTATTCTTTAGAAATCTGTCAATCTCAGTCTTGAATATGTGCAATGACTGAGCATCTACAGCCTCCTGGAGTAGAGAATTCCATAAATTTACTCCCCTCTGAGTGAAGAAGTGTTTTCTCAACTCTGCTCAAAAGGGCTGTCCCTTAATCTTAAGACTGTGACCCCTTGTTCTAGATTCTTCTACCAGGGGAAATAGTCTTGCACTGTCTACTCTGTCAAGTCCCATAAGAATCGTGTAGGTTTCTATAAGATCACCCGTAATTCTTCTATATTCTCGAGAATATAGGCCTAGTTTACTCAACCTATCCTCGTAGGTCCACCCCCTTAACCCAAGAAATAACCTAGAGCTTACTCTCCCACCTAGCTTAGTATCATCCGCGAATTTAGAGATTTTAAGTTCTATGTCCTCGTCTGGGTCATTGATAGAGATTGTAAATAGTTGAGGCCCAAGCACTGATCCTGTGGCACTCCACTAGTCACATCCTGCCAATCTGAGAAGGACCCATTTATCCCTACCCTCTGTTTTCTTCCCGTTAGCCACTCTTTGATCCATGTTAATATGTTGCCTTTAATTCCACATGCCCTAATCTTGTGTAGCAGCTTTTTATGTGGCACCTTGTTGAATGCCTTCTGAAAATCTAAATATGCCACATCTACTGGTTCCCCCTATCTAACCTGCTAGTTATATCCTCAAAAAACTCTTAAAAGATTTGTTAAGCATGACTTCCCTTTTGTAAAGCCATGTTGACTGCCTAATCATGTTGTGGTCCTCTAAGTACCCCACTACGATGTCTCTAATTAAGGATTCTAGAATTTTCCCTACCACCGATGTCAGACTGACTGGTCTATAGTTCCCCATCTTCTCTCTCCCTCCCTTCTTAAATAGTGGTGTTATGTTTGCGATCTTCCAATCAGTGGGAACCATTCCAGAATCCAGAGAATTTTGGAAGATCAAAAACAAGGCATCCACTATCTCAGCCCCCACCTGTTTTAAAACTCTAGGATGAGGGCCATCAGGTCCTGGGGATTTGTCATTTTTCAATCCCAACAGTTTCCCTAGTACTAATTCTTTACTGATGTTAATTTTCCTAAATTGCTCACTAACATTAGCTTCTTGGTTCCCCTCTACTTTTGGTAAGTTTCCGTGTCTTCTAATGTGAAGACAGAAGCAAAGCATTTGTTTAATGACTCTGCCATATCTTTATCCCCCATTATAATTCCTCCTGTCTCTGCCTGTAATGGACCCACATTCACTTTTGATAGTCTCTTCCTCTTTATGTATTTGTAAAAACTCTTACAGTCTGTCTTTATGTTCCCAGCTAGTTTGCCCTCATAATCCATTTTCTCCCTCCTAATCAGTTTTTAGTTTTCTTAGTTGGTCCCTGAAGCCCTCCCAATCCTCGGGTTGACTGCTCTTTGTGGCAGTATAATAGGTCTCTTCTTTTAATTTTATACTTTCCCTAACTGCTCTAGTTAGCCATGGTTAAACCACTTTTCCCGTGGTATTTTTATTCCTCAAGGGAATATGTGATCGTTGGGAATTATGTACTATATCTTTAAAGGTTTGCCATTGCTGGTCTACTGTCATATCCTTTAATCTAATTCCCCAGTCTATTTTAGCTAAATCCTCTTTCATAGCTTCAAAATTGGCTCTATTTAAATTTAGGACCCTTGCTTTGGACTTAACTACATCACTCTCTGACTTAATGCTAAATTCCAAACATGTTACCTTGGAGCCAGTTCAGTTCCAAGAAGATCCGGCTTACATCCCCCTCTGCACCACCCTCCAGGAGGATAATCACCAGTTGGTCATTTGACATTTAACAAGCATGTGTTTGAGCCTTACAAAATGGATGGCAGGTACCAGGAAATACTTGCCAAAATAGACATTACTTGGTCAACTTCAATGAAGTGATACGCGAAAAGGGATGTTTGTAGACTGTGAGAGTCCATCCAGTTTTCCAGAACAGGGGCCAGTCTATTATGAGTGGCCTCTTTATGACCATGCAAATTGAACAGGATGAAAATCAAAAGCAAGAAACATCAATAATAATATAACAATCCTCATATTTGATATGGCACATTTTGCTTCAGGAGGATGTCTGAAAGCATTTCCACAGGATCTATGGAAAAGCATAGTGATTATTTTGCAGTCAAAGACAATAGCCCAAATTTGCATCCAGAAAATATGCCAAAAAACATTTGCCATGAAGTGAATGAGCAATTTTATCTGGGGCTTATTGGCAAGAATATCAGGATAAACTCCCAACTCTTTTCGAATAGTGCCACACAATCTTTTAAAGTCATCTGAACAGGCAGAGGGACTTGGGTTTAACTTCTCACCCAAAGGACAACACCTACAACAGTTCTAACCCCTAGAACTCCAGTGGAGTATCAGCCCGGACCTTGCATTTGATGTGCTGACACAGGGGTTGACCTGGGATGCTGTATAAATGCAAGTTGTTGTTGTTGACCCACAACCTTCTGACTCATAGGTGAGAGTGCTACCAGTTGAGTCAGTCTGACATCAAGAAGCCAAAGTACACATCACAAAGATACAGCAAGTCAAATTGATACTTCCTGAAAAGCAACAATGCTTAATAAGAATAAGACATGTCAACATTTTTATTGCTGTCAACGTAAAATGAATGTTCGTTAATTTTTTTTAATTACAGTGTTTGATAATAACAATAATAATCTTTACATTTGGTATGGAGCCTATCACGTAAGAAGAATTTGCAGTGAAATGGATTGATTGTGTATTTGTTGGCAAATTCAGTAACACAATTGCGCACAGCAATGTCCCACAAAGAGCCAGGAAACAAATCTTTTTTTTTATTTTGGGGGATTGTTGGCCAGGACACAGGGAGAAGTACCTTCCCTTTTCGAATCCTCCAAGAAACTAACAATCCTAATCCCAATTATCGGCTCTATTCCTGAACCTTCTAATGCCGTTCCTCAGGATGTTCTTGTGCAGATTTTATACTTAGCAGTATTTAGTCAGTAAATAACAAACACATATTGGAGGGTAACTTGCACTAAATTGATATGAAAAGATTATGCAAATTCTGCAGGTACCCAGATTCATCTCAGGGAGACTCTCCAGAACGCTGCTCAGATATAGATATCCGGTTGGGAACTGCCTTTGGCTGCAATTGCTCTGCAGAAGTTGAAAATTAGATCACCTGAATGGAGTTTCAGTTGGTTGGTCTGAAACATATGTGGGCAGGCTGTAGGCTTTGCCTTTTACAAATGCTTCTGCAAATCTTGCATTTTAAACCATCATTAAAGTTGTACTCAGTTGGAAGAGAATTAATTCCTGATTCTCCATTTCTCATCACAATTTAAATGAAATATCATTCGCTCTAGAGCAGGATTATATAGTAGAATGTAATTTCTGCAACTGATACTTTATTTCTATTACGATAGCACAAACATTGTGAGGTCCGTTGGGAACAATCCTGCTACAGATCCTTTTTCTCTCTTGCATTAAAGGAATTAACTTAAAAAATGATCAATTGAGCTCCTCCAGAGCTCATCTGACAAAGGCATTACTCAGATGAGAATTGAGCTACAGAGACCAGAAGGATTCCAAATTCGATCCCTGGTCTATGTTGAATTAGCTTGAGTCAGCTGAATGGCAGGAGGGGTGGTGCAATGGGCTTGAGCAACCTTGGCAGGTCAGGTAGGGAGAAGAGGAAATTAAGTCCAAGATCTTGCTCAACATTATATGGACAGCATTCCTTCCCACAGTGTGTGAATTTCAGTTAGAGCCCTCCGAGATGCTGTCCGGTGTGAAGGGCGCTATATAAACGCAAGTTGTTGATAGAGACTTTACTGATCTCAATTTCTCCCACACACACTATCTAAGGTCACAAATATAGAATGGTCATTTGAACGGCACCCCAAAAATAAATGAAAGTATCTAGATTTCTAAATATTGCAAGAATAGCATGGCTGTGTTCCACTCTCTTTCACGAACAGGTCAATAGGAGAAGCTTCCCAGCGACATAACTGACAAGTTATACACAGTGTGGCAATTCTGTGCTCACCAAGCAGCAAGCAAACATCCTTGGAATGGATCTTGCTTTCGCAGGACACCATCCAAGCCCTAGCTGTTTTCTGGGCATCGCATTGACTAGTTGCTCAATATGTCATGCCGCCAAGCACATCTGGCTCAAATCCAACTTAACTGTCCATCAGCAGATCTGGCTGGACCTCATCAGAACCTACCACTCCACCCTTGCCTCTATTAAATTATTCTGCTATTCCAAGATATTCTTGGAGGCCAAAGACAACCCCATGCTCCTTTCTCGACCACCAAATGGCTCCTCCCTCACCCTCTCATGCCTCGCCCTTCCTCTACTCCAACTCCAAGAAGATGCTGGACTTACTTGAAACCAAAATCGAGGGATCCACTCAGTTGTCTCTGTTCTTCCAACTTCTATCCTTTCCCTATCTCAACCTAACACTCTGGCCCCTACCCATCCCTCCCTCCACAACTTCAAACTTGTCTCCCTCTCCTCTCTCACTACCATAATGACCAAAATGAAAACTTGACCCCATCCCTACCCCTTTTCTTACCTCCCAGCTCCACCTCCTCGCTCCTCTACTCACAGATATCATCTACATCATCTACCTCTCCTTGTCCACTGGCACCATTCCCACCCCTTTAAAACAACCGTTGTCACTCCCATCCTTAAAAAAAAGAAACCTTCTCTGGACCCATCCCTGCTCTACAACTAACCTCCCTTTCCTTTCCAAAGTCCTGGAATGAGTCGTTGCTTCCCAATTACACTCCTTCCTCTCCCGCCACTCCCTCTATGAACCACTCCAATTGAGTTTCCATGCTGCACAGAAGCAGCCTTGGTTAAAATGACATTTTGTCCATCTATGACCAGGCTCACTCTGTCTCCTCGTCCTTCTTGACCTCTTTGCTGCCTTGACACTATTGACCATTCCAACTTTCTCTATCACCTTTCATCTCACCTCAACCTTCACAGTTCTGTCCTTGAGTGGTTCAGAACCTACCTTTCACACTGTCTACATTTTGTCTCCAGAAATGGCTTCTCCTTCAGCATCCACACCATCTCGTGCATCGTCTCTCAGGGCTCTGTCCTTAGTTCTCTTCTCTTCAATATCTTGGTGATATCATCCACAGACTTGGGATCAACTTCCACATGTATGAGGATGACAACCAATTCTATCTCTCTGCCTCCACCCTCAACTCCAGAACCAATGTCTGTCAGACACCAAGTCCTGGACGAGAGCTAACTTTCTCCAGCTGAACGTCAACAAGACCAAGGCCCTCCTGATTGGCTCCCGTCAGCACCTCCACACCTCAGGCACTGGCAGCATGCCCATTCATGGATGCAAACTCCATTTCACTGATCCAATCCGGAACCTAGGATTCTTGCTTGACGCACGACTATCCTTTCTATCCCATATCCATGCCATGACCTGTTCTGCCTTCCTCCACTTCCGCAACATCGCTTGGCTCTGCCTATGCCTCTCCCATCTGGCCATCAATTTCAGGAAGTTTTTCTTTACACAGTGGGTCAGCGAGAAATCAATGACTGGAACTGACTGTGAGGAAACGTGGTGGAGGTCAGGACCTCAGTTTAAAAGCAGTTTGATGCATTGATGTGGAGGGGGAATGGTAGGGTCAGTGTTCTGGAGGGGTGAGATCAAATGGGCTTTTTTATCCAGACCAATCTTGTGACCTTGTGATTTTGTGAAAGTAATTGTGAATAGGATAAATAGTGAACCACGGCATAATCTCCTGATGGCTTCTGGTATTCACTAGGATGTGCCCTATATCAGCTCTGTGTAAATAATAATAATAATCCTTGCATTTGATATAGCGCCTTATCAGGTATTCGAGACATCTCAAAGTGCTTCACAGAATATATACTTGCTTGGAGTGGCCCGCCAAAACTACACGCATGACTACCATGTTTTACAGAATACCTGTCAGACATTCTTAATTAAAAAACAATCCTTGCAAAAGATATGGCATCTTTTACAACAGGAAGATATCTCAAAGCACTTTACGGGATTTACTGTAAAGTGCAGTGACTGTATTTTGTAGATAAAGGTTTAGATTTCTCAGAAAAGCCTTACAAATGAGAAATCTATCTGAGACCCAATATGAATGCTCTGAAGAAAAGTGAGTGGGTTATAAGAATTCCTCATGTTGTGGTTGTTGCAGTTTAGAGATTTGATACACAATTAACAAGGTCAAATGTCAGAATATAACCATAATCATTCATGCAATTAGCAAATGAATACGAAGAACAAACATATGTGAGCTTCATCAAGGCGTGACTTACGAGAAGCTAACTGCTGACAAATCTCCATTCTTTCAGCTGTCCAATCAGTAGAATTCAATGAGTAAGATAGATACCAAGACTGCCACAGACTACTGGCTCGATTCCAACGTTCCATTGCCAGGCATGTCATCTTGGAGCCAGTTCAGCATCAAGGAGACCCCGCTTATCTTCCCTCACCAACCCTCATGGAGGACAGATGTGACAAGGTATAGAGAACTAATATAACAGTGCATTACACTGTGGGTATCATGCATACTCCTTGGGTATTTACAGATTAAGCCTTTTCCTGCTTGATGTTAATAGTAAATCCTGACTAGAAATCATGCTCTGTCTACAATCTCTCAAATTATCTCTAGTTGCTGTGAGATTTAAAAGGCAATATATTTTGCATAACATTTTTCCCAAAAAGACAACCCGAGACTTTTGATCTCATCACTTTTGAGTAAATAATGCGTGAATTGGCACCGAGTAGAGTCTTGAGATGTACTGTTTCGATAGAAGGTGAGTGCATGTTATAGTGCCCTTTGATAGAATGCTACCTCGCTTTTTGTCTACTGTGTAGAAATTTCTGGATAGTGATCAGGAGAAGAAACCCTAAGTGAATTTTTCTTCCTTAACCCAAGTAGTCCCAAGGCCAATAGAAGACCAAATGTTGCCTCTGCTAACATCTGATAATTCAACAAACTAAGCTCCAAATTTGCAATGTTGAAGTCTGTAATAGCTTACTGGTACTGCCTTTGCCCATCAGTCAACATTTGCAGATCTTTTATCTCTCATTTGATCCACAAATGCTCATCTCCTCTGGTTTTCATTTGTTTGAAAGGAGACCGAAAAGATGATGATAAAGAAAAATGGAGAGAGAAATTTGCTGTGCAGAATCTCAATCATATCCCAAAACAAGGAATATTTTACAGGCAAAACACTTTTATCGTTATAAAAAGTATTTTTGCAACTCCACAAGGATTCCACTTCTGAAAACCCTCCAATCCTTTTCAAGTTATATCCTGCATGGGCCATTACTAACAATATTCAATTGCTGAATATTTATGCAAGCTCAATATATTATTATAACAGAAAATATTTAGAGCATGGCATTCAAGGTTTACTAATTTTCCATGTCTGGATATAATACCCTTCTTCCAATCAAATCACTTGCCTCAAATTTCAGCAAAATTAATTCACACTTTTTTTTGGCACAAAACATATATCATACAGTTTATTCGCTATGAATGATCTCAATTGTTTTGGATTCCATAATGAAGTTATAGATTCATCATTGCTAACAGGATACCCAGAGATAATGAAGTTTTTCTTGCAAGACCTAATTCACTGTACAGTGTGCACGTAAACATAATTACCTGGTTCACTACAGCAAAATTTAATCTTATCAAAAGCACTAATAACGATAATGAGAAAAGTAATAGGACTTATTAATTTCATAATAAAGTTTAATTCAACTTTCAATTTCAATTTCTTTTCAACTTGCTTGACCCAAGTGGATAGAAAAAGCAAATAAAAACTAAATAATTTAATGTAGTATTGTTCTTGGGTGTTCGTCAGATGTAAAAACCATCACCAGGCTTAAGAATATCTGATCACACTGCTGTGAGTTCCAAATATAATGATAATAATAATAACAATCCTTGAATTTGATATAGTACCTTATCACATTGTTGAGGTGTCTCAAAGTGCTTCACAGAATATACTGTAAAGTGAATTGACTATATACTTTGTCGGCAAAAGGCAGAAGCTAATTGCGCATTATAATGTGCCACAAACAATCGTGGATTGTGTGACCAAATTATTATGAATTTTTTTTATTACCCCCGGAAAGCAATCCACTATCGCATACAATATTCAGCACAGGCTGCCACGGTTTGGAAAACCTAGCGCGTGAATTGGGGTACTGCTGGAGTTTAGGCAATTTCTAGCAAGCTACTTGTTGCTTGTCTAACTAGCACCACCCTATTCATTAGGGTGTTGGTTAGTAGGGTTAACAGGAGCCAAGTGGGAAGAATTTCTGCCCCCCAGTGACTATAAGTCCTGTATTTATCATTTATTAAAATGATAATAAATAAACCACAACAGGTAATCAATTTTACTAAGCTTGTTATTATCGTATAATGAATTTATTATCATAACAATTCTTGTATTTGATAAAGTGCCTTTCTCATTGTTGAAAGGTTTGAAAGTGATTCACAGAATTTTACAGTGTAGTGACTGTGTATTTGTAGGTCAATGCAACAGCTAACTTTCCCAAAGTAATGCACCACAAACAACCACAACGTGAGTGATAAATTGTATTTGGAGGATTGTTTTGAACAGGACTCCCTTCTATTTTAGAGTAGTACTGTGTCACGTTTAATGTCTACCTGAAGAAACAGATGGGACCTCAATTTAATGTCTCAACTGAAGAACGCCCTCTCCGACAACAAAGTGGAGTCCTGTATAGGTTCAAGCTCCATGTTTGGCAATTTGTGCACAGTCTGACCTATCAATGCAACAACAACAATAACTTGCATTTATATAGCACCCTTCACGCCAGACGGCCTCTCAGAGTGCTCCTTGTGATGGAGAAGCAATGCTTTGTTGAAGATTGCATCTTTCAGATGAGACGTTAAATTGATCTCACCTGCCTATTTGGGTAGATTTTAAATAACCAATGGAACTATTTATAAAGAGAAGATTATTTCTCTGGCTGTCACAGGCTGTTTGTAGGATATTGCTCTGTGCAAATTGGCTACACAACAACAACAAAATTACATTTATAGAGCACCTTTCACGTTGGGAGGGTGCCTCAAGGCAATGGACAGTCAGGGGTCAGGACCCGAGTATGAGGGAGGGGTGAGGTAGAGGTGAGGGAAGGCAGGGAGGTGGGAGGGTGACCAAAGGCACGATTGAAGAGGAGGGTCTTCAGACTGGCCTCGAAGGAGGCAAGGGAGGAAGCGAGGCAAAGGGACTATGGGATGGAGTTCCCGGGTGTGGGGGCAGAGAGGCTGAAGGCCCGGCCACCGATGGTAGGGCGGGTCGAGTGGGAGACACGGAGCAGACCGGAGCCCGCTGAATGGAGGGAGCAGGCAGGTTGGTAGGGAGTCAGCAGGATAGAGAGTTAGGAGGGGCAAGGCCCATCTATAAATATACAGTCGCTTTACTTAATAATTATTATTGTAGAAGTCACAACTTATGGTGAGATGTGCTAGATCAAACGCAAATACTATTATTATTAACATGTGTATGAGTGGAAATTGGATGAGGATTAGTATTGTACAAATAGTTTCCTTCTCTCATTATCATTATCACACATTCAACACAGTTGGTAGCAAATTTTAGCAGGTTGGTAGCAAGTTGGTAGCCCTCATCCCTTCCCCCTCTTCCCAGAACCATGATAGGGTCCCCCTAGCCCTCACCTTCCACCCCATCAACCTCAACATCCTACAAATAATTCTCCACCATTTCCGGCACCTCCAGCGTGATCTAACCACCAAAAATATCTTTCCCTCCCCTCATTTCTCAGCATTCTGATGGGGCCGTTCACTCCGTGACTCCCTGGTTCATTCCTCCGTCACTACAACAACAACAAGATTCCATTGATAGAGCGCCTTTCACGTCTGGAGGACGTCCCAAGGTGCTGTACAGTTGGGTCAGGACCCGAGCAGGGGCGAAATGGTCAGGGTGAGGGGAGAGAAGGGAGGGAGCGAGGAGGGGGTAGAGAGTCGAGAGGGGAGCTGAAGGCACCGTCAAAGAGAAAGGTCTTGAGACCGGCGTTGAAGGAGGAAAGGGAGGAGGCAAGGCGAAGGCACTGGGGGTTGGAGTTCCAGAGCCTAGGGGCTGAGAGGCTGATGGCCCGGCCACCGATAGTAGGGCGGTTGGGGCGAGGGGTGTGGAGCAGACCGGAGCCAGAGGAACGGAGGGTACGGGCGGGTAGGTAGGGGGATAGTAGGTCAGAGAGGTAGGAGGGAGCAAGGCCGTGAATGGCCTTGTAGGTGAGGATGAGGATCTTGAATTTGATCCTCTGGGGGATGGTGAGCCAGTGGAGGCGAGCGAGGGTGGGAGTGATGTGGTCGCAAAGCAGTTGCTCTCCTTCCCCCGGCACCTTCTCTTGCCAGCGCAGGAGATGAAATACCTGCGCTTTCACCTCTTCTCAGGGCTCCAAACACAGTGTTCAAGTGAGACAGGGATTCACAAGTACTGCCACCAATGTAGTTTACTGTATTCACTGCTCACAATGTGGTCTCTTCTACAATGGGGAAACCAAACGCAGATTTGGTGACTGTTTTGCCAAACACCTCTGTTCTGTCTGCAAGAACAACCCTGAGCTTCCGGTTTCTTGCCGCTTCAACTCTCCCTCCCATTCGCATTCTGACCTCTCCATCCATGGTCTCCTATGATGTTCCAATGAACCACAGTCCAAGCTCGAGGAACCGCACCTCATCTATTTCCTAGAGACCTTACAGCCCCCTGTCCTCAATATTGATTTCAATAATTTCAGACCATAACAGTTCACCTTCCTCCTCCCTCTCTTCTGTGACCATTACCACATCATCTGGGTCCTAGATACACGTTTTCTCTCTCTGGTCTGCCTGTTTTGTTGCAATTCCTTCCCATTTTGTTTTGCATTATTAACACCTCTTTTCCCCTGTTTTGTTACAATCTCCCATTTTGTTTTGCATCATTAACACCTCGTTAACCCATCATCCCCTGTCCTCTATCCCACTTTCTCCATTGCCTGCCTTGCTCTGTCTTCCCCCCTCTCTGTTAGACCTTAAAACATCTCTCTCCCTACATGCCCCAGTTCCAATGAAGGATTGTGGACCTGAAACGTTGACTCACTTTTCTTTCTCCATAGATGCTGAGTGTTCTCAGCAACTTCTGTTTTTGTTTCAGATGACTTTGCATTCTGTTAGCAAATTTTATTTGACTCAGGCTTTAGGTAAAGGACTACTAGAACTGTATAATCAAGAAAGTGGAATATATGTAAGTGTGGAAATGAAAAGATCATTCAGCCCATCAATCCACGACTGTTTGTGGAGCTGCTGTACGCAATTGGCTGCCACGTTTTGCCCACAAAATGTATAGTCAATTCACTTGACAGTATATTCTGTGAAGCGTTTTGAGACATCGCGAAGTTGTAATAAGGCACTTTATCCAATGCAAGGATTATCATTATTATAAACCTCTTTTCCAAAGACAATTGCAGGGCAATGGCAACAATTATTTGACATGACAGCACATTAGTATCTGTAAATAGTGCAGCACCAGCAGAAAAGCCTTGTTCCGATGTAGCTTGACCCCCTCCCCTCACCCCACCATGTACATTAGCATGCTGAACACTAACCATTCTGCTCTGATTTTTAGATTTTTATACTTCACTATACTTAGCTCGAGCTACAAAGGAATGAACGCCCTGAAGCAGATTCCGAAGGTATTTCAATACAACTCCTCTGAGCTTTCAAACATACTGTGTACACTCCACTGATAAGCTTTGTCGTACCCAATTAGAATTACTCAGCAATTCTATTGCGCACAAGATCTTCAATTGAAAATTGGCGACTGTCTGACGGCTGCTCCACTGGAATGTAATGAGAACATTGTGAAATACTCAGCATAGCATAAAGCTGGTTATTCTAGGGCAGAACAAAACAGCAATTCAAAAAGCCCACTGCCAGCAGGTCTTCTTTCAGAGATGTGTATCAAAATACAAAGGAGAACCCTGGCTTCCTGCAGGCTGAAAGCCCATTGTATGCAATGGTGGTTATTTTTAATGGTGACAGCAAGCACAGAACTTGTCCAACTACAACCCTCCTTCCTATCTGTTAATCCTTTGATTTGCAGGATTGAGGTCCTGACTATATTGGCGAGCCAGACATGCTGGCCAAACAACAGTGCCTTGGATTATTGCAGTGCTGCTCCTTTTTGACAATTGTGTTCCCTCATTTCAATGCAGTTGTAGGACCAGGCAAGGTTATTTTTTAACATCCTGAATTAGATTAAACAATAACTTTCATTTATATAACACCCTTCATTCAAGGTAGCTCGGATTGCTTAACAGTGGCAGAGTCTGACACTGAGCCGGGGGAGGGGGGAGGGTGACCGAAGGCACTATCAGATGAACAAGAAGCCTTTGAATCTTTAAAATATCTACAATAAAATGCTCTGCTGACTATGCATTTCCATGCTCTAGAAATTCACATGGCGTTAATTGGTTTATATTTTAATTTACAACTGTGGCCATTAATACATATTGAGAAAATAAAGCATCACCAGCTAGAAAGTGTAAAATATGCCTGAAAAGTACTGGTTCTATTAATATAACCCATATTGCTAACATTAAAAGAGGAACAACTTCCTTTCAGCTGCAATAGAATTTGAGATTCAAAAAACAAAACCATTCCAACTAAGCCCTCCGAGATGCTACCCCACACGAAGGGTGCTATATAAATGCAAATTGTTGTTGTTGTAGATCGAAAGCAGTTTCTCCCAGTGTCCTGGCCAATAATCCTCCTGTTAAATTGAACATTCATTTCACAGTTACTTGTGGAACATCGTTGTGTGCAAATTGCCTGCTGCATTCGCTCAACAATACACAGTCACTACACTTCACAGTACAATTCTGTGATGTGCCTGAAGACATCTCGACGAGGTGACAAAGCACCAACAACTTACATTTATATAGCATATTTCATATTGGACGGATGTCTTGAGGTGCTGGCCAGTTATGGGTTTGCAGCAGACTTGAGAGTTGGAAACAAGTGGAGTATGGTTGAAGGCATGATGAAAGAGGAAGGTCTTGAGACTGGCCTTGAAGGAGGCAACAAGGGAGGGGGCGAGGTGGAGGGATTCGGGGATGGAGTTCCAGTGGGAGGGGGCAGAAACACTGAAGGCCAGTCCATCAATGGGCAGGGGACATGGAGCAGGCCAGTGGACAGGTTGATATGGTGTTAAGAGATCACAGAGGTAGGGAGGAACATGACTGTGGAGGACTTTAAAAGTGAGGACGAGGATTTTAAACTTAATCCTCCGAGGGATGGCGAGCCAGTGAAGCTGGGTGGGGATGGAGGTGATCGGTTTAGAGAGCTTGGTATGGGAGGAGACAAGCTGTAGCATTTTGAATAATCTGCATCTTGTGGAGAGCAGTGAGTTTGCATAGTTGAGCCTGGACATAACAAATGCATGAATAAGGTTCTCAGGACCCGGGGGAGAAAGGCAGTGGCAGAGGTGGAAAATATTGTGAACATGGGGAAGGCAGAATGGGTCACAGCATGGATGTGGAGTTTGAAGGACTGCTGAGGATTTAACAGGACACAAAAGTTCTGTTCTGGGTGCACTATATCAAATGCAAGGATTATTATCTGTTGTAAATTATAACATGGAATATGAAAGGCGTAAACATGTCCCATTTCCAAATGTTCCTTTACTTCTAGAAAATAGACATTACATACCTTTTATATGGTCTCTTACCTGCTGGCTGTTTCAGTTTGGTTTGATAACCCTATGACTTTATTACAAAAGTATAGATTTAAAGCTTCTATGTCCTAATGTGTACCCACTGGTGCCATTCAATCTGCAGTAGACAAACCACTTTGTGCAAATGAGACAAGACTCGTGATTCCAGATCGAAGGGGAATTCTTACATTAAATAATAATACCGACTGAGATCAGCTCAAGGGCTGGAATGCACCAAACTAACAGAGTATTTCAAGGTTACTTTAATTGTATGCCTCATTGAATTCTGACGAGAATTAAGTTGAGCTTGGCCTGACCACAACAATGTTCAGTTTGAGCTTTCCATTCAATAAGGAAAGGGATGAAGGAAGGAAATACAACAAATGGAGAAAATAAGTAAAGAATAATCTGAGGAAAAATAATGAAATTATAACAACAATCCTTGCATTTAATATAGAGCCTTATCATGTCGTTGAGGCAGAATATATTGTAAATATAATAATAATAATAATAATCCTTGCATTTGATATAGCGCTTTTCACGTCGGGAGGACGTCCCAAAGCGCTTCACAGAACACACTGTAAAGTGAATTGACTGTATATTTGTGGGCGAACGCGGCAGCCAATTGCGCACAGCAATGTCCCACAAACAGTCGTGGATTGAAAATGACCAATTTATTATTGTTTTTGGTTTTGGAGGGATTATTATTAGGCGTGTGGAGTAAGGAAACTTGCCCAAGGTTTCGCCCTCTGCCTGGAATTGAACTCAGGTCTCTCTCTTGCAAAGCGAGTGCTCAACCACTGAGCTACAGGACTCCACTAAAGTGAATTGACTGACTGTGTCATGGCACAGATGTGGCGTAGAAAGGACAGTTATAATAATAATAATAATAATAATAATAATCCTTGCATTTGATATAGCGCTTTTCACGTCGGGAGGACGTCCCAAAGCGCTTCACAGAACACACTGTAAAGTGAATTGACTGTATATTTGTGGGCGAACGCGGCAGCCAATTGCGCACAGCAATGTCCCACAAACAGTCGTAGATTGAAAAATGACCAATTTAATTATTGTTTTTGGTTTTTTGGAGGGATTATTATTAGGCGTGTGGAGTAAGGAAACTTGCCCAAGGTTTCGCCCTGCCAGTTGAGGGTCAAACAAGACACCACAGAGTGTGGGTCTATGGATGGTGATGTTGTCAGTGCCTGAGATGTGGAGGTGCTGACGGAAGCCAATCAGGAGGGTCTCGGTCTTGTTGATGTTCAACTGTAGAAAGTTAGCTCTCATCCAGGACTTGATGTCTGACAGACATTCTGTCAGGATAGCAGTGGTCCTGGAATTTAACCCCATGTCTGCAGATGATGTCACCAAGAGGGCGCATATAGATATTGAAGAGGAGGGGACCAAGGACAGTGCCCTGAAGAACACCACACAAAACAGTGCGGGGGCTAAAGGAGAAACCGTTTTTGGAGATGAAGTGGAGACAGTGTGAGAGGTACGTGGAGTCCTGTAACTCAGTGGTTAGAGCACTCGCTTTGCAAGTGAGAGACCTGAGTTCAATTCCAGGCAGCGGGCGAAACCTTGGGCAGGTTTCCTTACTCCACACAGAGCCTAATAATAATCCCTCCAAAACCCAAAACAATAATAAATTGGTCATTTTCAATCTACGTCTGTTTGTGGGACATTGCTGTGCGCAATTGGCTGCCGCGATCGCCCACAAATATACAGTCAATTCACTTTACAGTGTGTTCTGTGAAGCGCTTTGGGATGTCCTCCCGACGTGAAAAGTGCTATATCAAATGCAAGGATTATTATTATTATTATTATAGGATCTGAAACATTCAAGGACAGAACCATGAAGGTTGAGGTGAGAGGAGAGGTGGTGGAGGAGGATAGAGTGGTCAATGGTATCAAAGGCAGCAGAGAGGTCCAGGAGGATGTTGAGGTAGAGGGAACCCTGATCACAGATGGATAAAATGTTATTTGTCACTTTAACCCAAGCTGTTTCTGCGCTGTGGGCAGTACGGAAACCCGATTGGAGGGGTTTGTGAAGGGAACGACAGGAGAGGAAGGAGCGAACTGGGAAGCAGAACCTGCACTTTTTGTACTATACCGTACAATAAATACAAATGTGTACTACATATATTTATTTTAATACACTCATTTTCCTTTATGGTCCCTGAAAGAGTCAATTTTTTCATTATTTTTTGGTTAGCTGGGTGCCTGATACATGCGGAAACCTGTCACTATGCTTAAAAGTATCCAATCCAAGAATTCTATACATCCCACCTACTAACATAATTTTTTTTAAAAATTGCCCTGTACATCTCATTAAGCTGAGTAGCCCTACTACATTTTGGTCTGTCCCTTGTATCTTTTGTTTAAAACAATAAAATAAGTGGCTGTTTGCTTCAGCATTGCAGTATTTGCACAGTTCCATAAGACTATAAGCTAAGAGTTTAAGAGCATTAGCTGTGCATGTGGGAGAACATCAGAGGAAACATAAAGATCACTAAGAGCAAGGTTAAGTGAATGTAATCGAGACGCAGAGAGAAAACACAAGGATTGATCTATTCCAGCTGGAGACAATCTCAAATCTAACCACGTTCAGCTTTTGGGATTGCGCCAGATGCATCTCTACAGCACATCAATGCAAAGAAAGAATGCAATGCAAAACCCCTCTGAGGTAATAAACCTATGCCTTGTTTATACTGCAGGATATATAGAAATGGTTGAAATAAAAACAGTTCTGATGTACCTGAAGACTGTTGCCTCCAGTACCTTGGAGTCCACATTGTAATGTGGGTTCCAATGCCCTGGAGGCAACATGGAAACTACACAAGTAAACTTAGTATATGCAGTTATTTCCAATTCACAATTTTCGTGATTATGGAAGATCACAGGATCCTGGATGAGCTCGAGCTTCCTCCAGCTGAATGTGTACAAGGTAGCTGAAGGCACGGTCGAAGAGGAGAGTCTTGATACGTGCCTTGAAGGAGGCATGGGAGGGAGCTAGGCAAGGGGAATAATAATAATAATAATAATAATAATCCTTGCATTTGATATAGCGCTTTTCACGTCGGGAGGACGTCCCAAAGCGCTTCACAGAATATACTGTAAAGTGAATTGACTGTATATTTGTGGGCGAACGCGGCAGCTAATTGCGCACAGCAATGTCCCACAAACAGTCGTGGATTGAAAATGACCAATTTATTATTGTTTTTGGTTTTGGAGGGATTATTATTAGGCGTGTGGAGTAAGGAAACTTGCCCAAGGTCTCGCCCTGCCTGGAATTGAACTCAGGTCTCTCACTTGCAAAGCGAGTGCTCTAACCACTGAGCTACAGGACTCCACGAGTAATCCTTGCATTTGATATAGGGCTTTTCACGTCTTCTAGACGTCTCAAAGTGCTTCACAGAAGACTGTAAAATGAATTGACTATATATTTGTGGGCAAAATGCGGCAGCCAATTGCGCACAGCATTGTCTCACAAACGTGGATTGAAAATGACCAATTTATTATTGTTTTTTCTTGAGGGATTATTATCAGGGGTTTGGAGTAAGAAAACTTGCCCAAGGTTTGACCCTGCTGGGAATCGAACCCGGGTCTCTCGCTTGCAAAGCGAGTGCTCTAACCACTGAGCTACAGGAATGTGGAATGGAGGAGCAGAGACCCGACAGCCGATAGTAGAATATCATCCTCATCTGCCTGGATGAGATACAATAACAGATCCACCTGGGACCAACCAGAAAAACAAAGGGATAAGAGCATCTAACCTCAAGAAGCCCCAGTAGCCACTTGCCTGATGTCAATCGCACATGGCCACCAAAGGCTGTTCAAAAGGTCACAAGAGAGGTTCAGATGAATAAGGCCTTCAGTCTATTTCATTCTTCCTGAATACATATCTTCCCACTTCAGTTTCAAACTGTTTCTTTGAAGGAGTACATGGTCCTAGAACTGTACTACCCTTCTTAGTATTCCACCCTCTACATTATGAAGAATTTCCTGGTGTCTGTCCTGAATGTCTCTTTACAAACCTGAATCTGTCTCCCATTGTGTTATAAGCATTGGACTTGATTTACACAGGCCACCTTTGAAGCCTACCTTAAGAACTTTCTTTTCAACCGCACTTATGATTCTCTTTCCCAGTTATTTTCTTTATCGAGTTTTGCATATTATTTATGTTTACAAGATCCCTTCTATCTGTTTTCAAGGCTGAAGAACACCAATTTGTCTAGTTGTGCATCCCAGCTCACCCCTCTCTCAGCCTTGCTGCTCTTCTCTGCACTACCTCTAGAGGTTGCTTCTTTACTTCAGATCGACCAGGTAAGCATGAAAAATGATAGTTGCAGCCAGTTCAGAATACTGCCCAACTTGGAACAAGTTACCCACTGATGAAATGGGAGGTACTATTTTGAGGTTGTGGCAGAGTTTAAAAAGAGTTTTTCTCAGAATTTCTATATTTTGCCTGGGAGGGCTTGATACTGATACCAGAGGCCAAAATAGAAATGGGTTTTAATTTCCCAGCACTAACACACCTCACTTTGATGAGAAGTAAATTCAGTGAGGACCAGAAGCTAACGAGAATGCAGCTCCAGGACACAAAACATCACGCGAGCACTTACACCTGTCCCATGTGGCTGTCCTGGATTCCTCCTCCTCTGTCAAAGTATCTCTTTAAAAGCCATTTATGTAAAAATGCACAACTAAGCACTGTACTAATACTGACAGAAATTCTCACCTAATGGTCCATAAGATGCCAGAGCTGTCAAGGTTTGAAATACACGTTGTGTCCCTGAAGTCTTAATGGGGTAGTTACTCAATATCTTGCACTTCACATCTACAAGACTAGAATGCTGCATTTGCTATTGCAGGAAAATGCCAGATTTGTCAGCTAATTGGCTGAATCCCATGTCCTTCTACCACAACAAATAACCTGAGGCTCGAATTTTTAGCCTTAAGCCTTAAGGTCATCTTACTGCAGGCCTCCGAGACCCTAATCTACACTTTCATCACGTCCTGGCTTGACTATGCCAACTGCCTGCTCACTGGACATCCCAACTCTTCGCTCCACAAGCTGCACATTATTCAGAACTTTGCAGCTCGTGTTCTCTCCCAAACCAGGCTACGCGAATCAATCACCCTATTTTTGCCCGGCTTCACTGGCTCCCCATCCCTCAGAGAATCACGTACAAAACCCTCCCTCTTACTTTCAAAGCCCTCCATGGTCTTGCTACCCTCTACCTCTCTGACCTCCATGTCAGCCTGTGTGCTCCCTTCACTCGGCAGACACCGACCTGCTTCAGGTCCCCTGCATTTCCCGCCCCACCATTGGTGGTCGGGCATTCAGCATGTCTACCCCCACACTCTGAAACGCTATCCCTCAATCCCTCCACCTCACTCCCTCTCTGGCCTCCTTCAAATCCCATCTAAAGACCCTTCTCTTCGATCATGCCTTCGGCAACAATTAGTGTTGCAACAACAAGCAATTTCAGTCTCACGGTCTAAGCTTTAACGCCATCATCATAACCATTTAATTACATTTTGTTTGTAATGATACGGCTTATTTCGATCTTTGGGATACTTTAACTCAGAATTGCCAAACACCTCGGAAGCAGTTAGGAGTTAGCGTGAGACACACGAATCTCTTTCATGATTTTGAACACCAAAGGTGCAGCTGCCACCTACTGAAGTTCAGTCAGCTGAGTCAAGTTGGCAGAAAATTGCTGCGTAGAGACTAGTTGACGACAGACACTTGAAAAATGATGATTTTGTGCCTGCTTGACTTTCATGTCTCTGCGTGCAGGCAAACATAGTGCACATGGGGTACCATTCTCATTGCTAGTCTGGAATAAAATATGACCAAAATTAAACTAAAATAATCCTGTTGCGTTGATGTTGCAAAG
Source organism: Callorhinchus milii (assembly GCF_018977255.1). NCBI lineage: Eukaryota > Metazoa > Chordata > Chondrichthyes > Chimaeriformes > Callorhinchidae > Callorhinchus > Callorhinchus milii. The sequence continues at coordinate 11,097,959 of NW_024704742.1, read as the reverse complement.
TCCTGCTACTTGAATGGATTTACACAGCAGGTGTTATCACCCCAGCTATAACATCCAATTGCTTCATAACAAGAAGCTCTGAGAATTGATTGTTGCGGTGGGAAACCGGGGAGTGCAGTTCTAGTCGGGTCATAATTCATGTCAGGTTAAAGTAAACTTCCAATTTCCTTTGGAAAAAAGTATCCTATTTTTGTATAAAATCCAGAACGATTCACATGTTTGGTCTTTTAACTCTTTCATAGGATGTGGCCACCCCACGATTATTTCTCATCCCTTAATGACCCCGAGAGATTTCTTTAAACCACTGTAGTCGCTGCCTCTGTCCCTCAGTCTCCCCCTTCGCTCTATCCACTTTATATCCCATTTTAAAAGCTACCCCTTTGACCTATGGTCACCTCCCTCTGTCCATCCCCTTAGCTCAACATCCAACCCCAAAACTGTGAAGCACTCCGTGATGTTATCCAAGGTGTGAAGGGTGCTATATAAATACAACAACAAGATTCCATTTATACAGCGCCTTTCACGTTGGGAGGACGTCCCAAGGCGCTGTCCCAAGGCGCGTGTCCCAAGACACACAATACACATTGTGTGTTTGCTGCATTTTTTATGGTGATGTTGCTCCCACAATGATGATAGATTATCTCCTAAAACCTCTGAACCATCAACTTGCAAACAGACATAATTACCAATAGGATTCAATGATTACCAATAGGAATCACGGATTGGAATAATGCTGCCTATCTGGAAATTTTGTTTAATAGGTTGAAGAGCCAGGATGTAGTAACACTCAGTATTCAAATAAATATTTAGACAACTATTAAGCCATAGAAAATGTCTCTATCACATTGGAATTAATTATCTTTTGAAGCAATGTGACTGAGTTAAGTTTAGCAAGTGTAAGTAGTACTGATGTTTTATTCCTTACCGTCAATAAAATAAAAGCCTTCCTGTGTCCTAAGATAGTCAAGGCTTGCTTAATCCTTCAGAAAAAGAGCCGCAAAGTGGAGAGCTTCAAGTGCAGCCCCTTGATCAGAGCCATTCTTTTGTTGACGTTTCCTGGTGCAGTTCACTTCATGGGCAGAATGTCTTGGGAACACTGCTGTCTGCAACGCAGGTAGTTCAACATCAAAGGCAACGTGCAAACAGCCTGCTTTAATGGAAGGGGCTGTGTTGTGGCTGTGTTCTCGAGATCACGCTTGGTCTGTTGTATCACTGGGCTCCAACAAGACGTGGGCATTGGGTCTTTTGATGACTAGTTAATTTGTCTCCACAACAATAACAAATTACTTGTAAAGCACCCTTCACATCGGAAAGACGTCCCAAGACACTGGACAGACAGGGGTTTTTGGACCCAAGCTGAGTGTTGGGCTCAGGAGGGGTGGTGGGCAGGGTGGTAGGGGTGGGAGGGTGGCTGAAGGCACAAGTGAAGAGGAAGGACTTTAGATGGGACTTGAAGAAGGCAAGAGAGAAGTGAGGTAGAGGAATTGCGGGATAGAGTTCCAGAGTGTGGGGGCAGAGATTCTGAATGCCTGACCACCAATGGTGGGGCAGAAAGTGTGAGGGACCTGAAGCAGGCTGGTGTCCGCCGAGCGAAGGGAGTGGACAGGCTGATATGGGCTTAGGAGTTTGGAGAGGTAGCGGGGAGCAAGATCATGGAGGGATCAGGTGATGTGGAGGGCAGGAGGGTGACCTCCTTGAAGAAGAGGGTTTTGAGACGTGCCTTGAAGGAGGCAAGGGAGGGAGTGAGGCAAGGGAATGTGGGACGGAGTTCCAAAGTGTGGGGGCAGAGAAGTAGAAGGCCTGACCGCCGATGGTAGTGTGGGCTGGGCGGGGGACTTGGAGCAGGCCAGAGCCTGCTGAGTGGAGAGAGCAGGCAGGTTGATCAGGGGTTAGCAAGTCACAGAGGTAGGAAGGTGCAAGGCCATGGAGGGCCTCGAAGGTTTCAATGTGGGGTAATGAACCAATGAAAGCTCCAACACAGAGGAGCACTTGAATCAGGTAATCTTGAGACAATGAACTATTCTGTAACCTTCATTCAAATCATTGGTAAACTAGGCTAAAAGGAAGAAGTTACAAGTCCGGCGCGAGAAAAGCATGTTGTGGTTTGTGAACCACAGTTATCTGATGTGGGGATGTCCCGGGTCTTCATACTTGTGATAAGACTGAGTTAAATGCAAAGGAGGACTAATATTAAGGATCTGGGGGAGATTCAAAAATCAAAAATGTTCCTTTGAAGTTACTTTGAACCAAGATTTTGCTCGTCATCAGGTAGGGCTTTTTGAACAGGTAATAAAATAATAATAGTACTTGTGGTTTGGCAATTGCAATGCATAAACCACACCATGCTTTTCTTGCACTAGACTTGTAGCTTATTCCCTTTAGTCTAGTCTACCAATGATTTGAATGAAGGTTGCAGAATAGTTCATTCTCTCAAGATTATCCAATTACATGGGATGCAGGACCTTTCCTGTCCAGAGGGGAACAACAACAACAAAATTATATTTGTATAGCGGACAATCCAGTGTGCTTTAAAGAATATACTGTAGAGTGCAGTGACTGTGTATTTTGCAAACACAGCAGCCAATTTGAGCATAGCAATATCCAACAAACAGTCATAAAATGAATGACCAAAATAATACAACAATGCCTGAATTGGCCAACAATGCTTGAATTGAACAACATTTGGTGAAATAATAATAATAACAATAATAATCCTTGCATTTGATATAGCGCTTTTCACGTCTTCTCGATGTCCCAAAGCGCTTCACAGAACACACTGTAAAGTGAATTGACTGTATATTTGTGGGCGAACGCGGCAGCCAATTGCGCACAGCAATGTCCCACAAACAGACGTAGATTGAAAAAGACCAATTTATTATTGGTTTTGGTTTTGGAGGGATTATTATTAGGCTCTGTGTGGAGTAAGGAAACCTGCCCAAGGTTTCGCCCTCTGCCTGGAATTGAACTCAGGTCTCTCACTTGCAAAGCGAGTGCTCTAACCACTGAGCTACAGGAGTCCACATATTCTCCAGCTGATATTAAAGAGAGAAAATAAACAGGGGGCAGGAAGAAGAATGTTAGAAAACAAAACAATTGGACATATACTCAAAATTTAGTGAAAATAAGAAAATAATAAAGCTTGTTTGATGCTTGGAGATACAAATCAAGCACGAAAAGCAAAAATATTGACGTAAAAATCGACTGCTTTATGTATGCAATAAAAAAGTTTCATGTGGAGGGAATCAGAATGGAAATTTAAGTAAATGTATAAGTTGTTTCTTGTCTGTAGAATAGGCACCACATTGCTTGATTGGGAAAAAATGTCACATCTCAACACTACCGTAATACAAGATTTAGAATGTTACAGAGGATTGCGTCTGGAAGTGAACAATTGAAATGTTCTACTTTATTTTAGATGTGTGCGTATCTTTTACAACAATGACGACTTGCATTTATACAGCGCCCTTCACGCAGCGCAGGGCCACAGAGCACTTACGGAGCACTTCAAGTGCGGCAGTCAATTGCACACAGCAGTGTCCCACAAACAGTCGTGGATTGAAGTGATTAAATTTTTTTTTTTTTTTTTGAAGCAATTATTACCCCCGGAAAAGCGATCCGCCAATCGACTAACAACTGGGTTCCTACTTACTGCTAGGTAAACAGAGGCATGTGGAGTAAGGAAACTTGCCTAACGTTTTGCCCTGCTGGGAATCGAACCCAGGTCTCTTGCTTGCGAGACGAGCGCTCTAACTACTAAGCTACAGGACTCCACGATGGTCCCTCCACTGTGCCCCAGCAATCCACCTGAACTCTCAATTTCAAAAGAGTGCTCCCTATAGAAAAGGGCAATTTTGTTTCCATTTTCCACACCAGCAGTTTTATTGGACTCTCCAATGATTGCAAAAGTAGTGTGACACATTGTTGAGCTCCTCTGGGCTGATGTCCATTGTAGGAACTAACAATAATAACTTGCATTTATATAGCAATCATCTTGAAGTGCTGTATGCTAGTCAGGTTGAACACCCAGCAAGCGAACAGGAGAAGGGGGAGGTGGCTGTAGGCACAGATGTAAATGTTGTTGTTGTTTAAAGTGATTGAGACAGGGAGTTCCAGAGGTTCCTGGTGTTGAGGCTGAAGGATAGGCCCTGCGTAGTGGACTTGTATTAGCTGAGCATGAGGCAAGCAAAGGAGTGGGGTCGGAGCAGCTGAACTAAGTTGCCAAATCTAGTGGAGTCTTATTATAATCCAGTTGTTGGAATCAATGAAATTTACAGCAGGATACAATTGTTTAACTGTGCACAGCTGACCTGCCCCCCACTGCAAAAATGAAAATGTCTGACTTCTGGGTCATCAGGTCACCATCTGAGTTACTTAAAGCAGAAAGTGAGGTTGTTGGTGAGCTAACAACCAAAATGCAGGAGAGCTTGTCAGAGTGGGGAGAACGAGCAGGTCAGCTACACAATGAAACTGCAATGTAAACAAACAACAACAACAACAAGATTCCATTTATTGAGCGCCTTTCACGTCGGGAGGACGTCCCAAGGCACTGTACAGTTGGGTCAGGACCCGAGTAGGGGGGAAATGGTCAGGGTGAGGGGAGGGAAGGGAGGGAGCGAGGAGGGGGTAGAGAGTCGAGAGGGGAGCTGAAGGCACCGTCAAAGAGAAAGATCTTGAGACCGGCCTTGAAGGAGGAAAGGGAGGAGGCGGCGAAGGCACTGGGGGATGGAGTTCCAGAGCCTAGGGGCTGAGAGGCTGAAGGCCCGGCCACCAATAGTAGGGCGGTTGAGGCGGGGGATGTGGAGCAGACCGGAGCCAGAGGAACGGAGGGTACGGGCGGGTAGGTAGGGGGATAGTAGGTCGGAGAGGTAGGAGGGAGCAAGGCCGTGAATGGCCTTGTAGGTGAGGGTGAGGATCGACCAGAGTGTATTCGGTCTGATTAAGTACAATGAGTACATCAGCACCACTGGTTCAGTTCCTACACCACTACTGATGGCCACAGTAACTCGACCGACCACAACCAAAATAAAAATGCCTTGTTCAAGCAGCTAGTGTTGGGAATCTGATTTGTCAATAGTTCTTTCACGTGCATTCACTGGCAATCCCAATGGCTAATAGTTGATGCTTTCCATGGTGTCACAAGGCCTGTGCACACACAGGAAGCTGCACACACACAGAGCCCTTAAAATCCACAACTAAATAACTAAGGAAAGGTGAGAATACAAGTTGAGAGTGAAGCCTCCTGACAATCATCGATGATCCAAGCCACAAGCCCTATTCATTACGAATTCCAGCTGGGTTCCCCCCATGCACCATACAATGGTGGCACCTTCCTACCTATCCGATTTGCTTACCCCCCACTCCACCACTTGCTGCCTCCGCTCAGCCAGCTACAGCCTCCAGTTCGTCCCTCGCCTCTTACACTTCACCATCGGTGGCCATGCTTTCAGCCACTACTCCTCGAGACTCTGGAACTCTCTCCATCAATCCCTCTGCCTTGCCCCTTCTCTCTTCACTTTCAAATCCCGCCTAAGGACCTTCCTTTTTGATCATGCTTACGGTCAGCTCCCCTTTCCCTCTCACCCTGGCTCGGAGTCAGACTCTGCCATTGTCAAGCGTTCCGGGACGCTACCCTGCATGAAGGACGCTATATAAAATGCAAGTTGCTGATGTGATTATGTTCCCATATATGCTTGCACCTTAAGCCAGGAGGAAACTTACAGTTTACTAAGTCAGTGGTGAATGGTGGCAATCTCTGCATCACAGACTATTCCTCCACTGGAGTCGCATTCTTCTCAATACCACAACATGCCTAAACCATGGCTCAGTTCAAACTAATGTCACAGAGGAGCTTCACAGCTGTCCCAAAAGCAAACTCCAAGACATGAAAGCACTGCGCTCTATCCCACTGCAGCAAAACACGATTTATTTTTTTACAAATGTTTGATCTTTAAAATAGAGTTTATTTCCTCTTTAAAGAAATCCATCAACATTTACAAAGATTTTTCCAACATGCTCATTATTATCAACATTTTCTGTTTAACCGTTCTAAACCTCCAGCAAGGAAGTGGGGAATGTCAACCTTACTCTGTCTGTCTGTGAGTCAGGCAGTCTGCAGACAACACAGTTTCCCATTTGATACACATATGGATAAGGCACACTTCAGTCAGTTTGCCTTCCTGCATCTCACATCAACTATGCAACACAGAATGCTCTTTTCAGGTCAAGATTTATGTAACTGGTAAATTGGAATTCCAGGGATTTTTAAAATATAATCTGAAGACCATGGGTATGTGCAGATTTGTGAATGGACTGAAGAAAATTTAGACAGATGGGAAAGGATAATTCTGGAAAAAAAAACTGGGTATGTTAATTCATCCTTCAGTAACAGCAATCTTGAAACACTAAGCGTTTCCGATGCAGATCTGCTGCCAAAACGTAATGAATGCAGAATTTTTACTGTGCAAATGTCAAGGAGCTCGCAACAGAATAAAGACTACTTTTCTATGCTGTGTACAAAATTAACATGTTCTCTGAGATGTGCACAGTTAAGATGGAGAATTAACTCTAAAGGCAGTTTGCACTAAAGTCTCTTTGCTGCCATTCAAATTACATACAAGTTTGAGTGCAATTTTCTGGCAAATTCAAATGCTGTACCTTTATATGCTCTAGGTTTGAACAGATCGTGTGGTGTGACTGCATTTTGTTCTGCCATACCAAACACGCATTAAGGTGTCACAAATAGCAGGAGTAATAGAGGGGCCTATAGCTTTAGTATTGATGCTTTTACCTCCTGCACCATTGCTCTTCTTGCTGCCTCATACCTAAGGGGAGTCAGCTAAAATGTTATCTGTTCCGAAAACTTGTACAATATATGAAAATTAAAGTTTAAAGCTTGAAGAGGATAAGCAGGGCAGTGAGATTGAATGAACATCTTGTGCAGACTCAATGGGTCAAATGTCCTCCTTCTATGCTATATATTTCTATGATCCTATGATTATAGAGTTGTGGAGTCCTGTAGCTCAGTGGTTAGAGCATTCGCCTTGCAAGCGAGGGACCCGAGTTTGATTCCTGGCAGGGTGAAACGTTGGGCAAGTTTGCTTACTTCACACACTTCTGTTTACCTAACAGTAAGTAGGAACCCGGTAGTTAATCAATTTGTGGATCGTTTTTCCAGGGGGAATAATTCCTTCAAAAAGGGAAAAAAATAATTTGGTCACTCAATCCACGACTGTTTAACACTGCTGTGCACAATTGGCTGCCGCATTTTGGCCACAAAATATACAGTCAATTCACTTTACAGTATATTCTGTGAAGTGCTTTGAGATGTTTCAAAGACATGATAAGGCACTTTATGAAATGCAAGGGTTTTATTATTATTATACCTCTCAATACAACATCACAGAGTTGACGCCTGAAATGATCTGCTGGCAAGAAAATACTAATGGTGGAAATTATCATGGAAAGAATTTGGATCATCCACACCGCTCCCACAACCCTCCCTCACTTCGTTATTGATATCAGCCACATTCCATAGAAATGTACAGTGCAGGACGCAGTCTTTTGACCTATCATGCTTATGGTAACTCTCTGAAACAGCAATGCATTTCGGGTCCCACTCTCCGCAATGGCTTCACCAATAAGGGATCTGCATGTGGGTATATTGTATAAACTTAACTACTCTATCTATCACTCAAGAAAAACAGTTCCAAACTGTACTTTTTTTGAAAACATATTTGTTTATAAATATATTTGGTACAACAGAAGCCCAAAACAAGCACAAGGTCCAATATCTTCTCTTCCATTTTTCTCTTTGTACCGATACAAAAAACATTCCGTTCTTTACATTACATTCCTTCACCGCATATAGGTTGTGCACACATTTTTTGTGGGACGCTCCCTTCAAAACAATCGAGTGTCGCTGCTGTGTGCACTAAATCCACGTGCGCGCCCGCACACACCCTAATAAGGTGCACTTGCCACTTTCGAAAGGCAGCCCAATGTGCACCGTATTTTCGGGATGCTCTTTGGTTACATCTCGAGCGTCCTTCTGTAACCTTAAGTTTATTTCCCATTAGGTGCGCCTGAGTGACTTGTGCCGGAGCGGCTGCTGTTGGGTTCAGACCCCGTCTGGCCTTTGCTGTATTTGAGCCAAACTTCAGTTGACCCTTGGTATATTTGGTTTGGTTCCAAACTGTACTCCCTCAAGTAAAGCTATAATTGCTTGGCGTGGTGTAAAGTACGTGGTTTACGATTTCCTCAATGCAACACTCCTTGCCCTTTATGGTGAACATGCTTCTCCAAGATTCATGCAAATCATTAGAACAACCTAAACTCATCGGCACTGACAATTCCATGCGTGCAGTGAACAACAAGCCAGATCTTTACATCCTTTTTATATTAAAACTCTCAGTCTTTAATCTCACGAGCTGAACTGTAAAGGAAGATGTGCCATTGATTTGTTTATTTCCCATCTTGCTTTGCACATTTTTGTAGCTAAAAGATGGGTTTACTGACTGCTAACCTGATCTCAGGCTGCCAATGCGTGTAACAGTCTGGGTAGCTGGTGACAGACAACACTGATTTGGCAGGCAAGCTATTGAATCAGGGCCAAGCACTTTCAAAGAGAAACTGCTTGCAACCATTAGACTGGAATTCAGATCAGCGGAAATAGTGCAAGGCAGATGTGGTTTTAAAAGGTTAAAAACTAGAGATGATAGGAAAGCATTTTACTTTTTATTGTAAGCTCAAAATGATGCCATTAATCCTCTTAATAATATTTCCAATTAAGGATACAGAATATTCAATTACTGCATAAAATACCCACCAGGGTCAGCGATCAAGTAAAATAATTTAAATCATACAATTAGACTGCCACCATATTTATCTTTCACTATTTTACAGGTGACAAGAATTATTTTCAAAGGTATTACATATTCTCCACATTCTTCAGGGCTGAAAGAGAATATGGCATGTGAATGCTAATACTAGTGGCCCATTTACAGGTCAGTTTATTGCATTACATGCATTTCGTTTGCAAACGTGAAATGAAGTGAAAGCAGCTGCAGAAATAAACATAAGGAAATGATCTGCAATAAAAAAAATCTGTCAATTACTTGAATAAACAATCTTTATACAGAAAGAACAGAATTAATTAACCCTTTGAACACTGGAATAATTTTTAGGCTTTTCAAATCTACTCTACGATAAGTTACGAAATTTTGAAATATAACATTCTCCCCAGCATTACAACACATCCTTCGGATGAGATGTTCAACTGAGGACACGTCTTCCTTTTCAGATGAATATTAATATTGTAGGCCATATTTGCCTACAAATACACAGTCATATTACCATCCTGTAAAGCGCTTTGTAAAGTCTTTACAACATAAGGCGCTATATCAAATGCAATTATAATGAATATAAATGAGGTCTGACCAGCATTTTATGTAACTGGATTAGCAATTCCTTTCTTTGATAATTCAGTCTCTGTTCACAAAATGCAGCATCCCATTAATCCTTATTTTTGTTCCTGCAAACTAGATTTTAATGATTTATGAACTTGGATCACAAGATGCCTTTGCTGATCACCCCCATCCTAGGAAATATGTTGCTACTACTATTCTTGCACCCTAAGTGCAATCACAATTTTGTGCTGTTCTCTTCAGAATTTAAAACACCTTCAAGCTTGAAGTCATCAATAATCAGATATTACTCTCAATCCTATATCCCCGTCATTTATATTCAGGGCACATGCACCAAACACACAATTTGAAAACCTGAAAATTGACTATTTTTTAGCACGGAAAGTCAGCTAGTCAGTGTGAATGTATTAGGCCTATGCTATAAGTAAGGCACTACGATACTGGGAGAGAGGGTGGAAAAAAGTGGGAGGTAATGCTATAATAGGGCTCTCATGTATTAGTGACATCACGTGATCTGCTGTGGACATGGATTTATATTCCAGTGTGTGCTTTAACAATTGCTTTAACCAGTGCTGATCTGCATGCGCTTGTGTCTCTGCAAATTTAGGTATTCTACATAAGTAGACTTGTTCAGTTAAAACTCATTTGTTTATGCTGCTTTGCCAAGGCCCTTCAATAGGACCAAACTAATGCAAATTGACCAGGGATCTCAAGTACACATTAGTACTCTTTACACAGTGCTCCTCTGACAAATCTCACAGATATATCTAGTCTCAGGAACCTAATGGGACTAAAACTTCATCATACTACCTTGGCTCATACTGTTGCAAGAAATATGGCTTCCTTTAGCTCCCAACTCTCAATTGCATCTCTCTTTTGATTACTTCGTTCATGTTTCACCTCACTTCATTATATTTCAAGAGAGCATCATGTTTGGTGGTCAATGTAGGTTCTGTTCCTATGAATGAACTGGAATATGTTTAAACAGAAATCCAAGTCATGACCAGAAGCAATCCAAAAATGGGGCAATTCATATGAATTTGGAATATTTCCCCTCAATCTAAATCAGTTAAAATGTTGATATCTTCTCAGATAGTGATTGACCATAATGATGGAATTTTATTTTTCCACAACTAATGAATTATACTGCCTAAGTAGAAACATGATCCAGTTATGTAACACCATGTATATGTATTGACCACTCCATTGCAACCGAGTCAAACAACAGGACTAGAAGTTGAATCTTCCTCCACCCCTTGTCCACAACATTGGCCCGGCCAACTTTACTTGTTGTGAATCGTACATACTAAATATACATAAACATAACTTTTGATTGATTAACTGATTGTAACATGCATAACCTTGCTACTTTGCATTAATAAATATTGATTAATTGAAAGAATTTGTGTCTTGGTCCTTACTTCACCGCAGGGTCAGATATTTGGGAATTCTACATTACTGAGATGTAAACTGAGGTCCTGAATGCCTGTTCAAGACACTATTTGAAAAGAGAAGGGGTTTCTCCCAATATCCTGGCCAACAATCCTCCAGAGAGTAAAATAAAATTCACTTCATAGCTAAAACTGGGACATTGCTGTGTGCAATGATGGAATTTATTCTGTAAAATGCTTTGAGACATCGAGAAAACATGACACGTACTATTCAAATGCAAGGATTATTATTATCTTTGACAATTCAACAGAAATATGGGGATTTGGAACAAGGAAGAACCCAACAAGCTTCTGGAAGTGCAAAAGTCAAACACAAAATCAAACGGAGTCTATTCAGATTTACTGAGATACATATCCAGAATCATACAGTGTTACAATTACAGAATAGGAGGAAATCATTTAGACCATTGAGTCTATTTAATAATAATAATCCTTGCATTTGATGAACTGCCTTATCACATTGTCAAGACCTCTCAAAGCGCTTCAAGAACACACTGTAAAGTGGATGGACTGTGTATTATTACGATACACCAATAACAAAAGAAAATAGGAATGTTTATAGAGCTTCATGTTTTACCAACCCTCCCCAACTGTTCAATGTAGCTGCAGCAAAAGCCTATTCATTTCTGCACGTCAAAAATTCTGGCACTGGTGTTTGCAAATAAGTGTTTCTTCAGTTAAATTGATCTGTATGAGTGTCTACACATGTAGCCTGACAATTCTCATATTCTTATGCTTAAGAAATCTTGAATTCAATATTAATTTGGAAGCAGTTGCTTTTTAAGGCTTGGGGTTATAATAACTTTTGTTTTTGATATTGCACCTTTCATGTTGGGAGGATATCTCACATGTTTCACAGGATATGCAGTAAAACATAATGACTGTAATTTACTAGTGAACACAATAGATAATCTTTATCATTGAACTGGACAGCCAGATGAAACCTCAGTTTTACATCTCATCTGAAGAACAGCACCTCAAACATCAATGCAGCACACCTCCAGCACTCAACTGGATTGTCAGCCTGTGCGTTCAAAGTCCTGACGTGGGCCTTGAAACCCACAACCTTCTGACTCAGAGTGCAAGTGCTACCAAATGAGCCAAGCTCCCAAATTAAGACTGAACTTAAAAATTTTGCATGATTCTACATAATCTTAAATTTTAAAAACAGTTTTAAGGCTAAGACTAGGCAAGTTTGGGCTTTAGCTGGGACTTCTTTCTGACAGAAAGGGTTCAATACAAGTGTAATTTGTTTAAGTTGCTAAATTACAATAGATGTCAGTACCTGTCAATGCCTATATGTTCTTCATTACCTGGTCCAATAGCTCGATCCACTCAAGCCATTCAGTTGCCAACTGACTATTTGAGGGTGAAACGTGTAACATCGTTTGTCATAATTACTATAGTGTTGGGCGTTCTTGGCGAACTTTAGTAGATAACGAGCAGTTCTCCCACTCCTATTTTGTAAAAATATCAGAGTCCAAAGCCACTAAAGCTGCAGCCACTAAGCCAGTCCATGGTATATATATACAGTCAATTCACTTTACAGTATATTCCGTGAAGTGCTTTGAGATGTCTCGAAGACTTGGAAAGGCTCTATATCAAATGCAAGGATTATTATTATTCCAGACTGCCACCCAGCACATTGTGAACCTTTCAAACTAATTTGTGAAATAATCCCATAACTCATGACTAATGTGATTTTGAAACGTTTAAATGGGGAAGAGATATAATCCTCATCGGTTAGATATCACTGTTGGCTCGACTCAATTTCTGTCTCGTCTGTCCACACTGTAGTTCTGTCATGAGTATCTGTCAGAAGATGTCTTGCCATCCTCGCCTCTAACCCACTGGAACCACAAGGCTAATTCTCACAAATTGACTCAGGAAATTAGCATAAAATTTACATTAAGGGAAAAAAATACAATCAAAGCAAACTTGACTTGCCAAGGCTTCACACTTGCTCATCACTTGCTCTATTGAATCGCCAGTTATAGGTACCTCTATCATTTTGTTTTGGACATAGTCACCATAAGGTGCCTGATCACATCATGTTGACATATTCCCCATTTCCATGTGATTCATCTTGATAAACCAACCTTTTTATGAATATATCAATGGAATGCACTGAAGCAGGAGGATAAAGATCTTCTGGTGTTCATTCATTTTCTAAGGATATCTGCCATCACCCATCACACCATTAACTTCCTTATAACATTTCAGTTATGTGCAAAGTTCTTAATTCACAAAAATTACTGTCAAGATCTGGTTTAAAGCTGCCACCAACCTTATCAAAGGTCAACACTGCAGAAATTATCAGCTGATACGTGAACAGCGAGTCCATAGGCATATTTAACATTGCCTCGCAAGTGAGAGAACCCGGGTTCGATTCGCCGTAAGGGCGAAACCTTAAGAAAGTTTCCTTACTCCACAAGCCTCGGTTTACCTAGCAGTAAGTAAAAACCCATTAGTTGATTGGCGGATTGCTTTCTGGGAGTAATAATCCCTTCAAAATAAATAAGTAAATAAATAAAAAATAATAATTTGGTTACTCAATTCATGACTGTTTGTGGGACACTGCTGTGCGCAATTGGCTTCCGCATTTAGTCCACAAAATATAGTCAATTCACTGTGAAATGCTTTGAGGCATCGGAATGACATGATAAGGTGCAATATTAACTTAAAGTATTATTATTATTAAGAAACCCACACTGGTAAATTCATGTTACCTGTGACATCTACGTGTCCCAAATTATAAAGAAACAAAACATATTAATCTTATTATTTCCTGAACCAATTGTTGAATGATAGCATATTCTCTGTTTTTTGTCATAATGGAAATTATAATACTACAGTTGCGGCTCCTCTTAAAAAAGAAAATCTAGAACAATACTTTTGGATGTACTGAGACAGCAAAACAAGAGGGCGCAAGTTTAGAATTGCAATGGGAAATTTCAAGACAGACACCAGGAAATATTTCCTTATCCAAAAGATAATTAATAGTTTGCAAGGAAGAGTGGTTGAGGCCATTGGAATCATTAAATAACCCACACTGGTAAATTCATGTTACCTGTGACATCTACGTATCCCAAATTATAAAGAAACAAAACATATTAATCTTATTATTAATGTGACCAAGATTAGGTACGTATTCTGGAGGGAAGAGATAAAGTGGACTGAAGGGCCTTTCTTACGAGATCTTGTAAACTTCTCTCGTATGCTCAAAATACATTCCCATGTATAGTTTTTTTTTCCAAATTTATGTTAACATCTTGCTAACCACCTCCTAACAAAACTAATTTTCCCCACCTCAAAACTGTATCATTCTTTCATCCTCTCAGACTTGCCTTCATACTGCAATTTACAGATTTATAACTTCAAGTTTGACACCCAATAAGTAAGTGCTATTTGATTGATCACTTCCTCTCATTCGATTCGAACTTGCTACGGACTGTACCACAACTTTAAGCTTCTCAGTAAGAATAAGCCATACTCAATTAACAGCACAAGAATCTTTTAGTGTGACACAAACTTATGACAGAGAATACTGGAAATCCAGAAGTGTTTTCAAAGCCATAATCTAATTGAGAGTTTATGGCTACATCGGAACAGGAAGAATTCAACCAGGATCTGAATGCAGAGTTGAAATAGCACCATTGAACTCACTTGAGGGTATAGTAATTGCAAAGAGTAGTTTACACTCCTAGGTGAGAATCAGTAATGTTTCCAAAAGGAATGTACATGAAACAGGTGACTGACCAGAATATTTTGTGGAAAACAACAGTCAGAAGCCAGCAATTTACACAAAGCAGCCCATGTTTACCTATATGTAATAGGGTGTAATGCTGAAATACCTCTGTTCTATTGCATGGAAGATATTATTTTGTTAGCCATCATCAGTCTCCATGTTGGGTGTCTACAGTGTCTAATAAACAGCAATTTCTGATTGAATTCATTAACATGCTGTGTTGTAATAAGAAAACTGGAAGTACATCATCTCGACCACAGGAACTCAACTCCACTTTTATTCATCTTCAGAGAGAGAATCCTCTGGGACAACATGATGTAGTTCTGGTTAATGGAAGAAAACACTTTTTTATGGAACCCATTATAAATGACTGCGCATGGACAATAATATCTACACAAGAGGTTTAAGAATTGGAGCATCTTTAATGCTAGTTATGTAAAATGTATTGGAAGATTAGTTGTGCCAATTGAATCTTTACTTGCCGTGTAAATTTAATTGCAACTGGAGCTTGCAAGTACGGTATCTCTCAACTCAGGAAAGTTGAGAATCTTCTATAAACCCTTTTTGATTAAAAAGCTGCAGCTACAATAATTATCAACAAATTCCCTGACTAGACTTTGCACCGGTTGCACACCGTTTTGAATTGAAAGCTGTGCGAATCACATTTAAATACTCAAAATAGTCAAATCCTCAACTCAAACTCAATCCCAGCAATGAATTAATAATAATAATAATCCTTGCATTTGATATAGCGCTTTTCATGTTTTCTAAATGTCTCACAGGGCTTCACAGAATATACTGTAAAGTGAATTAAGTATATATTTGGGAAAAATGCGGCAGCCAATTGCACGCAGCAGGATCCCACGAACAGTAGTGAATTGAGTGACCAATTTTTTTTTGAGGGATTATTACCCCTGGAAAAGTGATCCACCAATCGACTAAAACTGGGATCCTACTTACTGCTGGTAAACAGAGTAATGTGGGGTAAAGAAATTTGCCCAACGTTTTGTCCTGCCGGGAATAGAACCCAGGTCTCTCGCTTGCAAGGTGATTGCTCTAATTACAGGAGCTACAGGACTCCAATTAATGACTCAAATCAGACCATTATCAGCAGTCCACTTGTCTGTGACTAGTCACAGAAGCAGTCTCTCCCTTACTTACACAAAAAGTAAGTTGTGTACCTTGAAGCAATATTTCTTGACCTATATTAAAAAAAATAGCTATTGTACACGATTAGTCTGAATTCATTTTAAATGCATTTCTGAAAAAGAATTCCTACTCTCTCGATGTATTTGTGTATTTTCTGTACAGCCCACTACAAACGTGCAAATGTCTTTCATGAATATATTTACAGTCTTAGGGAGAGGAGAGAATAGAGGATGCGGTTACAAACTTTCCAAGAAATTATGTAGAAAATTAATGGAGCGCTGCATCTTCAAGCAATTCTGAGTTGGTTTCTCCACATTTCTATCCAATCTCCTCTCCTGCGATGCTATTTTAATCGCTTGGTTTTGTTCAAATGTCAGAAAGCATGATGTCTTAAGGACTGATCTGAGTGCCTTCAATACCATTGCTAATAATAATTCTTACATTTAGTAGTGTCTTTCATGTCAGAACAATGTCTCAAAGAGCTTCATATGGTGTTCTGTAAAGTGCACTGACTATGTACTTTGTTAGAGAACACAGCAGCCAATTTGTGTACAGCGGTGTCCCACAACAGTTGTGAAGTGAGTACCAAATTTTACTTGGGGAATTGTTGTCCAGAATATAGGGAGAATTTCCCTTCTCTTTTCAGTCTCGTAGGTTCTTGAAGTCCACTTGAACAGGCAGATGAGATCCAAGTTTAACACATCATCTGAAGGATGGCACCTCCAACAATGCAGCACATCCCAAGCATTCACTGGAGTGTCAGCATTGACAACATAAATTCAAAATCCCTACATGGAGCTTGAACCATGTTGATTAGAGAGTAGACATGCTGTCAACTCATAGAATGACAGGCACTGATATTGAAATCTAAAGGAATATACAGTGGCCAGGCAGACTCCATAACACCTTTAGAGTGAATCATTTACAATAAACACACAGATGTGTTGGACATTTATTATAATTTCCTGAAAGCAAGGTACATTTGTTCCTCAGCACATGTAGAGAATGGTGAAATATGTTGCATTTCTGCTTGAATTGCTGCAATAGCTAAGACTATCACACGATAGGTAGCCTGGAAACATTGAAATTCTGGTGCTGTTTTCCTAAGAAAAATACAATCCATCTGTCAAGTGTTTTACAAGTGTTAAGTCACATTTAATTTACACTTAGAAAAAGCACAACAAAACATATGTTTTCAGAAATGGGGAGGATTAGGTTGTAAATGATTCCACATTTTTATTTTTTATATATAAATGTTTATTTATTATGGTGACTTTCTTCCGGGGTGGTTGAGGAGAAAGCAGGGTCTCCTTGGAGCTGATCTGGTAGCAAGGTGGCAGTCACTGAGAACAGGGATTCATCCATCTCATTCCCATTCCTTAACACTTACGGATGGGGTATTCCTAGCTGGATAAGCAATGGGAAGTTTGCCGAATAATTCTCTATTGCAGTTTTAGTTAAACTCCAGCAGTATTGCACACCTTCTCTGGGGTCTCCAATCCTTGGTTCTAGCCAACGTGTGCCTAATACTCTCCAGAATTAGGAAAGCAGGGTGAGTATTCCATTGCACATGTATTCCATTGCGAAATGTTCATGTGTAGATGTCATACATATGTAGAACTCTGTCTAGTTTGGATACTCTTGTGTATAGCAATGGGTTTCTGCAATATACTTGGCTGATCCCAAACAATAATTTGGTAACTTGCAATGTAAAGTAACTGAATAATAAATCAGTTGTGAAACCGGTAATGATAATAATAATCATTGCATTTGGTACATCGCCATATCGTCTCAAAGCGCTTCATAGTATACTGTAAAGTAAATTAATTGTATATTTTGTGGGCGAAACACGGCAGCCAATTGTACACAGCAGTATCCCACAAACAGTCGTGGATTGAGTGACCAAATTATTATTTTTTTTGAAGGGATTATTATCCTGAAAACGTAATCCGCCAATCGACTAACAACCAAATTTCTACTTACTGCTAGATAAACAGTGGTGTATGGAGTAAGGAAACTTGCTTAACCTTTCACCCTGTCAGGAAGGTAGCAAGGAATGAGTCCGATTTGAACATTTGGTAACATGATTTCTTAATGTAGAATTCCTGGTCACCTTTGGGAACACAAGGCACTGGAAGTACCAATGGAATGGGGTTCCAGTGGGTTGACCAAAGAGTTTGGGTTTGGGCATCTCTATACTTTGTGAAGGAATCCCTTTAACAGACACCGCAAAGTAGACAAAACACAAAATACTGCAGATGCCGGAAATCTGAAACACAAACAGTTTCATTTTCCATCAGTTCTGACGGAGCGTCATGGACCTGAAACGTTGACTCACATTCCTTTCTCCATAGATGCTGCCTGACCTGCTGAACGTTCCCAGCAACTTCTGTTTTTGTTACCACAAAGTAGTCCCCAAGGATTTATTTCACAACTTCGGTAGCAGATGCAAAGTTTCAATACATCGGCTGCAGTTATACAGTAATACTGGAAGTGCTTAATGAATCCCAGGAATAGTTTGGTTTCAGAAAAACAAACACAGGAGTTGGGATCATTGTATTTATCTGATAATGAAAAACAGTTGACTGAAATAGGAGAACCAGTCATTTCTCCAGTTTTCAGCCGGGTCACAGTACAAATCTTTACACAGATACTGAGCAACAACCTCTTTCATCAATTCCTTCTTTGACATATATTGTTTGCCATATAATGTCAATTTCTATTCCAGCACTATGCTTATGCTTAGTTGGGTCCATAATTTTGTCTGATGCCATTTACACACAACTATGTTAGTGTTTACCTCACATTCTCATATGCTATCTGCCTCAGTACAAGACAGAGCATTGTTGGACATGGAATTGAGATTACAGCTTCAGGCTGTAATGTCAGCCAATAATCAGGCTGACACGATAAACCCAATGGCCTCCTTCTTTGGTGGAATATCTATGATTCCAACCATGCACAGTTTATCTTCTCTATACATTGCTCTAATTTCATCATATGGGACACTTAATTGTTGCTTTGAGTTGGGTTTGATTTGCGAGTCCAGTTAAGAATGCACATCCTAAACTAAGTAGGTTGGTTTAACCATGTGCCAACTCACAAAAGTGCCTTTAATAATCTAATTAACAGTCAATATAAGGGATTAAAGGATCACCAAAACTGGCTTTCATTGGTTCATAATCATAGGCAACTGTTTCTTCTATTTGCATTTATCTGCACAAGCAACTCACAAATGGTGCACATGGACCATTCCACCCATCCCACAAGTTAAACCCTCAAAGTGTCACAGATGCAAGTGTCACAAAGTTCACAGAACCAGATTAATAGACCAAGAATAGGATCTCAGAATGCAGACTACAGAACTTCCTTCTACAGCTGAATCAGAGAGCATGGGAGAGAACAATGCAAATGGATTTTGCCCATGCTCAGTTTTCTCTCAGAAGTAGAATACTTGGATATAACTTACCTTTTCTGAAGTGCTATCAAATATGATAACAGTATGCACACGATGGGGGAAAGGGTATATTTCAAACATCAGCAGAGTAACCTGGCTGCAGACTGCTCAGTGGCAACTTAATGAGAAGCTGCTTGACATCCCACCACTACCAATTATGCTATTAGACACAATTAACAGATCTTTATGGGTAGCATCATTTGACACCTTCTCTTGGAAGAACACTTTTCTCTAAACTCAGATCAGGTGGCAAATCGAATATTTACAAAAAACATATTCCTTACAAATTCAAAAGCAAGTTGACATATCATTGTTTCATATTTAAAGTAAGAGAACAGATATCAAATAGGTCAGTTATCAAAGATAACACGTTGTTATACATGTCTGGTAGATTTGTTTGGTCAGCCGGATGCCTGACATATGAGCAAACCCACCACCATGCTTAAAATTATCCAAAGAGAGTTCCTTGCATCCCACTCAACAATAGAAATTCACAATATATTTATTGGAATGGAGAGCACAATGCCTTCCTGGAGGGATAGATCCTGCTCATTTTGTGCAGGAACACAAAGATCATTTAGCATCTTGGGCAGAAAGATGACAGATGTGGTTTAAAATTGCAGGAGACGTGAAGCAGCAGTCTTGGAGAAAGAACAAAGAAAATAGTTGTTACCCGAAATGGAAACATTTGTAATGACATTGAGAAACATATCCAGGGATAATGATTATGTGGATGTTTAAAGATGGTAATGGAGGTAGAAAATGTCATAAAAAGGCAAAAGGAATTTGGGGGGTTATTATTTAGGGGCATTTGATACAAAAGCAAGGCAGTGTTAAGTTTATGCAAGACGTTGATCAGGCCACAGCAGGAAGGAATACCATGAGTAAATCTCAGTGTCCTATTACATATCTTCTTATGGTTAGATGTATATCTGACACACGCAAAAACCCATTACCATGGTTAACAGGATCCAAACATGACAGAGATCTACTCATGTGGAATTTATATGCGTCTGGAATGGAATGTGCCATCTCTCTGTTTTAGTGAGGCATCCTGCTTACTAATTCTGGGGGCTATCAGGTGCACGTTGGCAAGAGCCAAGGTTTGGCAGCCCCAGAGTGTGTTGAACTACTGCTTGGAATGAAACCAATTAAACTCATATAGTTTGCCATTAAAAGCATTGTCTGGCAAGATTCCCACTGCTTGTTCAGCTAGGACTTGGCTTCCGGATTAATAGGAGACGAGTGGGAAGAATCCTTGCTTCTAGTGTATTACAGAACGGACATTGGAGCATCTGAAATGGATTGGTTGATGCAGATGATACAAGGAATGATAAGGATTGTATTTATGCAATAGACTCATAAAAAAATGGTTTGTTTTCACTGGAACAAGGGAAGTTAAAATGGGACTCAAAATTCTTTGTGAGGATAGTTTTAGGGAGGAGGAATAATGATAAAGGTGTTCACATTTGTCAGTGAATCGGTAATGGTAAGATTAAGTAACGGTGGTGGTGGCATTACAGATGATGTAATCCTAAAACTGTACCTGGAAAGGAAAAGGGTTAGAAGAATTGTTTTTCATGAAGTAGAATTTTAGATCATGAAGCTGGAAATGGACAAAAGATCTGCGTAGCTTGGGAGAGAGATCATAACAACCTAGAATCATAGAATCGTACAGCACGAAAAGAGGCCATTCGGCTCATCGAGTTTGTGCCAGCTCTTTGAATAGAGCAATTAATGTCAGTCCCACTCCCCAGCCCTTTCCCCATAACCCTGCAAATACCTCAAACGTCCACCACGTTTTTAAAAGTACTTATCGAATCGGCCTTTCAGGCAATGCGTTCCAGATTCGAACAACTCGCTGAACAGTTTGAAGAGTGTAAAATGATACGGGAAAGGGCAGGGAATTTGGATACTATTATTTCTAGTATTCTTTTTATTCTAAGGCTGAGAGATTAACTTGATACAAAACAGTTGACTAAACAAATTGGAGAAAAAACATGTTTTGAACAATTGTTTTAAAAAGTGGGAGGCTAGAGTGTGACAGATGGGCGTTGGAAAAGTTGGTTGAAAAAGAAAGAAATGAAAGCTGGGTGAAATGAAAGGATGATTCATGACAAAAAGAAAATGCATGTAAATAAAGGCTGGAGATGAAGATAAATCAGGGAACAGGCAAAGCAAAATCGAGAGAAACAGAAACCGCACAAAGATACATTGTAAATGCAATTATCCCAGTATGTTGGGAGTACTGGGTTTTTACATGCTCTTGTGCTACCCTGTCAAATGATTTTGAAAAGTGGATATTAACAGATGCAAACCAGATACTTACAGATTCAATAAAAGCTATTAACTTTGACAGATGAAAACAAAAACAACCTTACAACTAAGGCAAAATGGGATCCAAGATTTGTAAAGAGAGTCATTAATAACTTAGTCACAACAAGCAATTCCTGCAGCAACCAGAAACATATCATGCCAAGCCTTTCTGGAAACAGATTGAATAATGAAAATAATCCTTGCATTTGATATAGCACCTTATTACGTCTTCAAAATGCCTCAAAGCGCCTCACAGAATATACTGTAAAGTGGATTGACTATATTTTGTGGGTGAAATGCGACAGCCAATTGCGCACATCAGTGTCCCACAATAGTCATGAATTGAGTGACCAAATTATTATTATTTTGAAGGAATTATTACTCCCAGAAAAGCGACAATTGACTAACAACTGGGTTCCTACTTACTACTAGATAAACAGAGGTGTATGGAGTAAGAAAGCTGACCCAACATTTTGCCCTGCTGGGATTCAAACCCAGGTCCTCTTGCTTGAGAGGCGAGTGCTCTAACCACAAAGCTACAGGACAATACAAACTATGACTTACACTATGATTTTCTGTACCACGTAATTTAACTTTTAAAATGCCTTGAGCTTGAATTTGAAGCTGTCTGCATTCCTGCCTCACCTGCACGTTACCACATCTATTTGTTCTTCTGCTGAGTCTCACTGGCCTTCATATTATGTGGACCCTCTTATGGAATTTGTCAAGCCAGCACCTCTTGCAGAAAATTAAATCTCCCTCTGCTTCAACCTGTGGCCACTATGTATCAAATGGCAAGAGAAATTATATGTGGATCTCCCTTTGAAGGAATTGCGGTCTTTGATTGAGTTAAAGATTCTCTGTCTGATGATACAATTTGTAGATTTCCTAAGGTGACAAATCAAGTTTAGGTGATCCATTAATGGTTCATAAGCAGGTAAACTTGATTTCTTCCCCCCTTCCCTTCCCTCTCCTTCCCCCACCTTCTCACACCCTCCCCTGGGCACATGTGGAGTCCTGTAGCATATTAGTTAGCGTGCTTGCCTTGCAGCAAGAATTCCCAGCCGGGTGAAACCTTAGGCAAGTTTCCTTACTCCACATGCATGCCTCTGTTTACCTAGCAGTAAGTAAGATCCTGCTTGTTAGTTGATTGGCGGATCACTTTTCTGGGGATAACAATCCCTTCAAAAATAATAATAATAATTTGGTCACTCAATCCACGACTGTTTGTGAGACACTGCTGTGTGCAATTGGCTGCCGCATTTCACCCACATAATATAGAGTCACTAAACTTTACAGTATATTCTATGAAGTGGTTTGAGACATTTCAATGACTTGATGAAGCACAATATAAAATACAAGGATTATTATTATAATAACTCACATAGTTGCATAATTAACCCTAGCATGTATTTCCAAGTACACAGTAGTACAGTTATATGAAAAATAATCAAATTTCAAACGCAATAAACTTTTACACGGACACCTTAAACTCAACAATCTATCCCAATTACCATCACAAACAATAACTCTGGCATTGCAGTTTAGATGCTCAAGGAAGGAAACTAAAGAAAAAATAGATGTGCAACTCTCCGGTCAGACTACACCTAAAGTGTTGGATACAATTTAAGCCACAGCAAGCCCTAGAGGCACTCTAGAAGAGAATGGCAAGGATGATAGTAATAATAATAATAATCCTTGCATTTGATATAGCGCCTTATCACATCTTCGAGACGTCTCAAAGCGCTTCACAGAATATACTGTCAAGTGAATTGACTGTATATTTTGTGGGCAAAATGCAGCAGCCATACATAGCAGGGTCCCACAAACAGTCGTGGATTGAGTGACCAAATTATTATTATTTTTATCGATTTTTTTTAAGGGATTATTACCTCTGGAAAAGCGACTAACAATCGAGTTCCTACTTACTGCTAGATAAACAGAGGCATGTGGAGTAAGGAAACTTGCCCATCGTTTCGGCCTGCCTGGGAATCAAATCTAGGTCCTCTCACTTGCGAGGCAATTTCTCTAACCACTAAGCTCCAGAACCAGTGTAAGAGGGCTGAGCTATGAAGAATTATTGAAGAGACTAAGACTATTCAATCTTAAAAAGATGCTTCAGAGAAAATCTTACAGAGGTATCTCACATCATAAGATTGATTTGGATGAAGAAGGGTCTATTTGATCTCATTCTTCCTGGATTCCCACTTACTGTCCTCCCATCACAGCATTAAACTATTGTTAAAAGAGTTCAGTGTTCTGCCATCAACCACTCTTCCTGGTAACCTATTCCAGTTGTTCATTACTCACTGGGTCATGAAAAACCTCCTGGTATCTATCCTGAAATTGCCATTTGTAACTCTAAACATATGAGCTCTTGTTCTAATGTCTTGGTGCATCTTAAAATATTGTTCTGGGTTTACTTTTTCAATCCCATTTAAAAATCTATACAAAGATTAATAGGATTGATGCCGATCAATAGTTTCAAATATGACAAGACAACAGGAGAACAGAGCATAGTTTCAGGGTGGTAAGGGACAATTTTAGGACAGATACCAGAAAGTATTTCTTTGCACAGAAAATAATTAATAGCTGGGCACAGGTTACCAAGGACAGGGGTGAGGCCGGGATGATGGATTCATTTGAGAAACATCTTGATGCTGAAATGGGAAGATGCCAGGCTGGTTGTTATAGAAACATGAGATGACTTAGACTGAAGAATCCTTCTTCATCCAAACATCTCAGGTTTTGGCATTGTTCTCCCTTACAGGGGGTCAGTGCAGAAGCAGTCAGCGGTCATTGTTGGGCCCTATTCCAACTCAATGCAGCAAAGAAATAAACAACTGCAGACATCTGAGTATTCAAAATAACTCTTTAATTAAACTGTACACTATTCTGTTTTCTGATTTTGATCCATTTGATAGGTCATCACCACATGCGTCTCTCAGCATGGTCAAAACCTGATGAAATGCAAAGCCAAAAATCAATCAAAACATACATTGTAATTAGGTTGTACAAAGCAGACCACCTGTCAGAGACTGGTATTCATCGACAATAATCCATGTGATGCATCACAGCAGCTGTTGCATGTTACATGTCAGTACCACTCAGTGGATTATTTTATCTACAAACCACTGGTTCTGCTTCTTCTGCACGACCTCCAGAGATAAACTACAAGCAGCCAATGAATAATGTTGTCCAGAAAATTGTGAGCTATGTGGTAATGCAGTGCAATTCCTATCTTCCCAGAGACACCAACCCGGAGGTCAAAACGTAAAGCGCATTCAAGACTTTCAGGAAGAAGGACGTTTGCACAATAAGTAATTCTGTCCAGTATTGTTAGCACTTCAGATTCCAGCTTAAACTCCGTCGCTCCAGGACTCAAGAGCGTCGCTGTGGTGCATTGCAAATATTTCGTTGAACCATCCATATCCATGTGAAACAGACAGAACACAGGAATTATCTGTGAATCCGCCCATTAAGGTTTGCTGTAGAATGGACAACAGTTAGTGAAAATCTTTGTTCGATATACAGTGCATTAAGAACATTGTGCACTTCTGGTTTGCTCCAGCTTATTCATCACTCTGTCGTAAAATGAGTCACTCACCCACCCCGCTACACCATGTAACCACAGTAAATGCATCCAAGCTCATAATATCATGTCATATCCCTGACTGAAGTAATTACAAGTGACCTAGTTTGCTACAAATTCAGACTTCATAATTGTATTCAGAGTGTAGGATTCAACCTTAGCAATTAAAAGTTCACAATCATATGCCATTAATTTATCCAGGTTACTGTACTGTGCACTTTAATCTTAATCTTAATCCACGACTGTTTGTAGGACACTACTGTGCGCAATTGGCTGCTGAATTTCACCCACAAAATATACAGTCAATTTACTTTACAGCATATTCTGTGAAGTGCTTTGAGATGTTTCGAAGACATGATAAGGCTCTATATCAAATGCAAGGATTATTATTTATTATTATTAATTGCATTTGAAATATACAAGTTGAGATGCATCTTTGAGATTCTGTATTCTGCAAACATACACTGTGGCCTGGGAGGGTAACGTAATGCAGAACTGTTTCACCAAATGTGAACCTACACTGCCACAGCAATGAAAAACAAAAGTCAAAGTTATAAATAATAGATCATGTTTCAGCTTCCAGTGAACTCATCTGCAAATACAATTTGGAAAAAGCTAAAGTATCACAGTGACAGAGACCCAGATGCTGACGATGAAAGGCACTGGAGAGAGTGCAGTCAGAAAGCTGCACTGCATGCAGCTCAGAGTGAGCTGGCCTGTACGGATCCTATGGAAATAAATACAATTCAATATTGTTTTTTATAAGGTTGGAATAAAAATTATACAGCAATTAAAGCATATAAAGGAGCCTAAAAGTTAATATTCACAGATCAAATCTGTGTTAATTGCAACCACTGGTTTGTGAATATGTTGCTGCCTTTGTATTCCCAATTTACCAGCCTTGAATTTTGCAATCTGATATTGAAACCAGAAGTCAAAATCCCTAAATTGCAATTAACAACATGTTTTGAGAATATCACATTATGGATACTGCATTTCAATCTGCACCAGTTTTATTTGCCATTTGATAAATGCAGGCCATAGCTTTGGACAATCTAGCAGGCCATAGCAAGAAAAGTATTTGTAAGTAAAACACTCACATGAAAACACTATTTCCAATAGAAAACATCCAAAACCAAGTAAGTTGTTTTTAAGCACTTCCCTAATATATTCATATGTATCTAAATAACTAATAATCATAGTAATAATATTTGCATGTGATATAGCACCTTATCACGTCTTTGAGACGTCTCAAAGCACTTCACAGAATATACTGTAAATGAATTAACTATATATTTTGTGGGCAAGATGTGGCAGCCAATTGTGCACAGCAGTGTCCCACAAACAGTCGTTGATTGAGTGACGACATTATTATTATTTTTAGAAGGGATTATTACCTCCGAAAAAGCAACCCGTCAATCGACTGTCAAACAGGTTCCTACATACTGCTAGGTAAACAGAGGCGTGTGGAGTAAGGAAACTTCCCCAATGTTTCGCCCTGCCAGGAATCGAACCCAGGTCTCTCGTTTGCAAGGCGAATGCTCTAACCACTGAGCTACTGGACTCCACTAAGCTACAGGACTCCACACTAATAAAAATTGTTGTATTTTTCATGGTATGAAGATGTCTCAAAGTATTTCACAGGATTTACTCTCTGTTTTGTAGGAAAACCCCTGCCTTTTGTGCCCTTCCTATTTTGGTTTCCACTGAATAAGGTCAGAAAGGCCATTTATCCCTTCTCTGCAAATCGAAGATAGCAGTGCCAAGGGTTTTTCAAAAGGGTTTGGCTACTCTTGTCTTGTTACTTATAAATCAGGGAGGAGGGGTGGTACATTTCAGAACACAATATAATCGTTTTCCTTTAAAAAGCACAATAATGTGTTTAGTCAAACCCAATTGAACACTTTATTTTCATTCGTATCAACCATTTTTTAAAACAGACCTTTGGATAGTTGGGGGCGAAATATGATAATTATCACTAAGGATAGCACTGGTGACGATAATTACTGATAGCACATCACACACTGCATTTTTTCATTCTGTACATAAAATAGCACCTGGGTATTAGGCACAGGCAAGATGGGTTGAATGGCATTCTTCTGTGCTGTAAATTTCTTTGGTTCTAAGGCTTGGGTACCCCAGAGTGTGTGTTGGGTTACTGATGGCATTTAAGCAGCTTGTAATAGTTCCTTCAAATACAATTAATAATAATAAATTGGTCACATGACTATGTGTGGGACACTGCTATGCTCAATTGGCTGCCGCATTTCACCCACAAAAAAACAGTCAATTCACTTTACAGTATATTCTGTGAAGTGCTTTGAGATGTCTCGACGATATGATAAAGCGCTATATCAAATGCAAGGATTACTATTATTATTAAAGTGCAGAGAATGATGGAACCATTGCATTGCGATGTGATAACCAATCAGTGATAACTTCTTACAGGAAAAGAAAATCATACTAAAGCGAAAGCTTATCCACAGTGTTGCTATTTTCTGTTCATGATTGTGGCTTGCATGCTGAAAGTGATAGTCATCAAAATTGACTGTCATATGTTGCACACAGATTTGTTACGATGGAACCAGAGTGAAGACAAAATGAACAGGAGAATCAAAATTGCCATTTTTATAAACTAGGACTCATTGCTTTGATTGCGACATTGTTTTACATACATTAGGTGTGAGATTTTTTGGCAGATTCACAGATGGCAAATTGTGAATCCTGAATTACCAATACGGCAAAAAGGCTGGTGAGTGAAATGGCAGTAGTAAATGACCAAATCTATCTTGCCAGGTTCTATGTAGATTTTGTCATTTTGGGAATAGTAATTCGCCATTTTGGGAAACTCACAATCAAAATTTGTTGTTAGCAACTTAAAGCCAGTTTGTGTACATCTGTGTTTTAGACCTCAATGCATATATCTGGGGAGCTCTCACGTTCCTGGGTGGGGTAAAAGAACAAGCTCACTGTCTAAAAGATGATCCTCATTTCACCAATCAGCTCTAACCACTCTCTCATCCCATCGTTTTTAGTGTATTTTGATATTAATACAACTACGGTTATTGAATCTCTAAACCTTACTCTCCTGTTCTGCCTGAGCTTCAATACACCACCACAACGTTCTTCGTCAACTAAGTATCCTCACTGCATTGACATCAATACTCAGCATGACTCTGACTTTTTCCCAATAACTCATTCCTATAGATTTCCTTAAATCTCTTAATCTTCTCTTCATCCTATAATTTATAGGTGTTTAAACCCAAGTTTGGAACTGGCCAAGTATAATTTCTGCATTTATATCATATTTTCTTAATTGTTCAACCTTGGTGGTGTCCTGAATTTTAGATATTAGATTCTACAGTGTAAAATTGACTCCAACAAACAAAAATAGTAGCAGGGATTTGACGTTAGACTATAAAGAAAACTTGAGGCAATAACAACAATAATCCTTGTATTTATACTGTGCCTGTATCAAAAGCTTGAAACCTTTCAAAGAGCTTCACAGGATTTTATTATATTATTATTATACTGTGAAGTCTAGAGACTATATGTAGGCAAACACAGCAGCCAATTTGTGCACAATAATAACAGCCATGAAGTGAATAACTAATTTTAACCTGAAGGACTGTTAGTCAAATCATGGTGAGGAACGCTCTTCTTTTTTTGAGTTGTGCCATGGGATCTTAAAACTTTCTCCCAAAACAGGCATACTCGGTTAAACGTTTTATTAAATTAATGGCATCTCTGACACTATAGCACTCCCTCTGCACTGCACTGTCAACTTGGGCTACGAGCTCAAAGCTTGAGCAGCAATTAATGGAGAGGCTGCAAATATTAATAATAATAGTAATCCTTGCATTTGGTATATCACCTTATCACATCTTCGAGATGTCTCGGATTACTTCACAGATTATACTGTAACGTGAATTGATCTTATATTTTGTGGGCGAAACGTGGCAGCCAATTGCACACAACAGTGCCTCACAAACAGATGTGGATTGAGTGACCAAATTATTGTTATTTAGAGAGTTTTTTTGGTTCATAGTGCATCTGATCCTACAGACAACCATCAAATAAGTTCAATGACAGCCCAACATGTGGGCTGCCAACTCATCTGCAATACACTGCAAGCCTTTTCCTGTACTGTAATACTAACTGGCTCATTAACCTGCAGCTCTGGATGAGCCTAATGACAGCTCATTCACTGAGATTCACTATCTCAGACACTTGCAGTGGTGTTTGCAAGTAAACACTACATTTCCTTTTGACATCTTCTCCAGGTGTTAAGCTGTCAATCGTGTCAGTTTCCCATTGGCTCATAGAATTACATCAGTTATGCATTTGTGCATTGTGACATTCTAAAAATAGACAATGATTCCTACTAACAATGTCACATTGGGGAACTATCCTCACATAAAAGTACCCTGATTGGTCATTAATCTTGCACAATCCATCCTTATAATGAACTGTCAATTGAAACGGATGATAGGAAAGTTAATGAGACAGGGACACTCATATTCACAGTGTACATATCCATGAATGAAATGAAGAGTAGGAGGATCCACTATATTGTAAAACATTACAATTACTGTTGTAACTGTGTTGCACTTAAACTCACTTGAAAAATATGGCTTTCTCACCCTCTAACCATTGCTTTTGACACTCTTAATTCAGTCACAATACACAGTGCTTCAACTGATCCTCCTCAGTTCATAGCTGGAATCTGATGAGATTACCAGCTCTGACACCTGGGGAAGTGAAGTCAGCATCTGTAAAGTCTGAATTCAGCTGAGATTGTAAGAGAACAGTACGCTATAGAGCTGTACAATATCACTGTGCATTGGAAATCATAAGACATTCTTGTATAATCTAGATATATTAAATAATATATAAAAATGTGTGTACACACAATTCATTTACTGTGTAACACATACATTATTTCTTTATTTTTTGCTCTTTTTAAGGTCAGAAAATTGGATTTGATAACTTGAAATCATTTCTCAAAGGTCTTTACAGAGATGGAGTGGAAACCCAGGTTGGGTGGGAGATAGCAGGGAAGGAGATGACCGAAAGTGCATTCAAAGAAGTGGATTATTAGAAGGGATTTCAAGCGGAGAATGAGAGTGAAGGTAGAGGGTTTTCAGAAGAGAGTTACAGAAAAGGGGAGGGCCAGGTTGGTTCAGACTGTAGGTTTGCTAGCTGGAGTGGGGCAACATGGAGAAGGTTAGAGTTATGTGAGTGGAGGGGTAGAATGGGACACAGGAAATCACAGAGATAAGGTGAGACTAGGGTATGGAGGCATTTGAAAATTGGAATGAGGTTCATGAGGCAACTTATCTTAGTTGATATCAATCTCAAGTGACCACAGTAGGCAAATGTTCAAAGCTATATTAGTGCAGTATGAAAGTCATACATACAGGAGACCCATGTATACAGCTAAATGACTCCAGTCAATAGTTTTAGCTGTATGAAAAGCAATCAAACAAACCACTTCGAGACAGGATCCTCCAATGATAAAGGGGATATTGGCCTGCATCCAAAACAACCACATAAGTCATTGCAGTAATTTATTTTGGCTGCCAGTGTGCCAGTGGTAAATTGAAATACATGCATCTCTAACCCCTTTGACAACAGATGATCCAATCCATTGCTGCCATCAGCAGCATCTTGTAAAAATGCTGCTTCACCTCGTTTCCAATTTGCACACTACCAGCCGTGCTCTGACAGGAAGCTCATCTACAGTGGTGTTCACAGAGGACCATGAATTACTGGTTTACTTACTGATCATTTGGTGACATGGAGGCTATAAAATAATCAAATTCAAATACTTCTTCTGGGACGTGCTGACCATGTTCAATGTTGCAGGCCACAGGATTTCCCTCTGTATTATTCTGTATTAATGCATTAGATAATAATAACACTTGCATTTGATATAATAATAATAATCCTTGCATTTGATATAGCGCTTTTCACGTCGGGAGGACGTCCCAAAGCGCTTCACAGAACACACTGTAAAGTGAATTGACTGTATATTTGTGGGCGAACGCGGCAGCCAATTGCGCACAGCAATGTCCCACAAACAGTCGTAGATGAAAATGACCAATTTATTATTGTTTTTGGTTTTGGAGGGATTATTATTAGGCGTGTGGAGTAAGGAAACTTGCCCAAGGTTTCGCCCTGCCTGGAATTGAACTCAGGTCTCTCACTTGCAAAGCGAGTGCTCTAACCACTGAGCTACAGGACTCCATATAGCGCCTGATCATGTCTTCAAGTTGTCCCAAAGCACTTCATAGAATATACTATAAACAGAATTGACTATATTTTGTAGGCGAAACACAGCTGCCAATTGTGCACAGCAGTCTCCCACAAACAGTCGTGGATTGAGTGACCAAATAACAGTAAAAAACAATTTTTTGAAGGAATTACTAGTCCAGGAAAAGTGACCCGCCAATCGACTAACAACCAGCTTCCTATTTACTGCTAGGTAAACAGAGGCGTAAGGAAACTTCCCATAACATTTGAATCTCCATTCCACAAAATGTGGTGCTTAGCACCTTTAATGTGATAATAATCCTTTGATTTGATATAGTGCCTTTCATGTCGGAAGGATGGCTCAAAGCACTTCATAGGTTATACTGTAAAGTGTAGTGACTCTGTATTTTGCAGGCTAATGCAGAACCAATTTGCACACTGCAATATCTCACAAACAGCATGAAGTGAATGACCAATTTTATTTGAAGTTAAGAACTAAATTCTACAATGTGCTCAATTCTGGACAATTCTGGCCATGTTACATAGCCAGAGCAAATCTAGAACCAAATCAGGATGTGATTATAATGGGAAAATCCCATAACAGGCCAATGTCTCCAAAGGCCCCTAATGTAAGAGCAAATTGAATTTCAGCCCACCATATCACTAAAATGATTTTTTTCCAAGATTTTGGAATGAGACTGTGCATAGTGAAGATTCAGTGAAAAAGATCACTCATCAGTGTAAATTACATTGCTTTTTTAAACATTCCAAGAGAAAATTATAGGTTACTTTTTCTCTCATGTTACATTTTGAGTCCACTGTTCGTGGTGAATTGCCATAAAGTGCAATACAGGTTGAATTGAACAAAATACGTTTGCTCTCAATCAGGAGAACGGCATGTTTGCTCCAACTGGCCTCTGCGCCCCTGTCTTTGGGAGGAGAAAACATTGGCTGGATTCTCACTTCTGATCATTGTGATCAAACATGGCTGTGCACAATTCCCTGCCGCATTTTGCCCACAAAATACACAGTGGCTACACTTTACAGTGTGTTTTACAGTGTATCCTGTGAAGTGCTTGGAGACTTCTCGAAGACATGATAAGGCGCTATATCAAATGCATGGATTATTACTATTATTATTATTGTTGTATAGTGATCCCATGCTGGGAAGGGGTGTCATACCAGGGCTGACCTTGACTGTACTAGAAGAATTTAGGAGGAATTTCTTCACACTGAGGGTAGCAAGAATGTGGAATTCAATGCCCAAAGTGGTTTTGTGGAGTCCTGTAGCTCAGTGGTTAAAACACTTGCCTCGCAAGCAAGAGACATAGGTTTGATTCCTGGCAGGGTGAAATGTTGTGCAAGTTTCCTTACTCCACACGTCTCTGTTTACCTATTAGTAAGTAGGAACCCGGTTGTTAGTCAATTGGCAGATCGCTGAATGGCCGGTTACCGTGGTGTACGGTCTATCCAAATCTATGTAACCTATCAGTACTTGTTATCTGGGCTTAAACATGAATATTGGCCACTTCAAATTGGTTTCAACAATGATTCACGCTGTAAATGCTATGGAATTCCCGGCTTCTATCCTTCTGCCTAAATCCCCTCTTTATCGTTATATCCCTCCTTAAGATTTATCTCTTCGACCACACCAACAGTTACCTCCCCTCCCTCCATCCTCCCTCTTCCTGACTTGCTGTTCAACCTTTCCATTGTACTGGGCTCTGACACGTATCCTGCGTGAAAGGGACAGCAGCTGAAAGCACAGCCACTGATGGCGCAACAGAGGAGATGTGGGACTGCATAACCTCCTCAGCCTGCTGAGCGAAGGCAGCACACAGTAGAGTGAGGATCTTGAAATGAATCCATTCTGCAACAGGGAGTCAGTGAAGCTTGGGAAAAACTGAGGTGATGGGAATGAATGAAGATTTTCAGCAGCATTGGAATTAAGACAGGGGTGAAGGCAGGCAATGTAGTACAGTCCTGGTCAGGGATCAAATGTGGAGTAGGAAGGATAACTGGAGATTGAACATGATGCCAAGGTTGTGTACAGGTTCAGCGAATCTGAGGGATAGGCAGGGAAGATTAAGGAGTTCAGAACCACAGGTGAGAAGATATTGATGGGAGCCAAGGAGGATGGCTTTAGTCTTGTCCATGTTCAGCTGCAGAAAGTTGGCACTCATCCAAGCTTGATGTCAGACAAGCAGGTAGTCAGAACATTGATAGTACTCGGGTTGCGACTGGAGGAGTAAAAATAGATTTGAGTATCATCCGCACACATGTGGAAGTTGACCCCATGTCTGCGGATGATATCACCAAGAGCGAGCATGTGAATTGGAAAAAGGAGGGGGGCTGAGATTGCTTTTCAACTTGACAAAAAGAGTAAGATTGATATTGCTACAACAGACATTCAGATTGTGCTGCCAAATGAAAATTAAATAAGACTACATGCTCTTACGTTAATAGTAAAATGCACTTCCCCTTTCTGCATAAGGAATCCATATCCATAATTAAAGGCAGAAAGCTGATTTGGAACAGGGGAAGTACCAGCTCCTGTTTTACTTTTATTTATGAAGCAACAAAGGGCTAGCAGATATGTTTATTGGCAGCCAACAATTGAAAATACCACACACTTCTTTGATAAAAAAAAGTTATTAAAATTAGTCTTCATATAAATAAATGATACTTACCCATACATTATTCAGGTCTTTGAGTCATAAAGATTAAAATGTTACCGGGAATACAAGTGAATTATTTATGAGAAGTTTTAATTTATGTAAATGCATTCTTGGTCCTAGTTGATTAAGAAAGCTTTTTTATAAAGTAACAGAAGTATGAGTAGAATTTAAGATAGTTCAGTGGAAGGTTACTCTTTGCAAGCAAATCACTGGAGGTTTGCAGCAACATTAAGCCTCAAATTACTATTATTGTCTTGTACAAAGTGTTGTTCTATTCTTTCATTATGAATACTTCCACATAAAAGTTTCCACATGAAAAGACATCTCTCAATACCATCATAGGTTCAGTGGACAGGCAAGGAATTCATCCTCTGTTAGGTGCAAAAGCATTTCAGGCAGCTTTGTAGGATTTTGTCTCACCGTTGGCTGGAAAGCTGAGCTGCTCTATCCTGTAGCTCAGTGGTTAGGGCACTCGCCTCGCAAGCGAGAGGACCCAGGTTCGATTCCTGGCAGGGCGAAACATTGGGCAAATTTCCTTACTCCACACGCCTCTGTTTACCTAGCAGTAAGTAGGAACCCAGTTGTTAGTCGATTGGCGGATCAATTTTCCGGGGTAATAAAACCTTTTAAAAAAAATTAGCACTGTTTGTGGGACACTGCTGTGCGCAATTGGCTGCCGCGAGTCGGTTACAAAATTTACAGTCAATTCACTTTACATTATGTTCTGCGAAGAGCTTTGAGATGCCTCGAAGGCATGATGAGGCACTATATCAAATGCAAGGATTATTATTATTATAGGCTCAACCTGGAAGTGTGGTGATGACCCTATAAAAAGCTAAGTGACAACAGGAAGAGATGAGCCCCTGAGAAAATGACAGAGAGCATGGGCAAGATTGATACTTTGCAGAGCACGAGATGGCCACATAGTACACGCAATAATGTCCTGGGACTTAATGTCATTCCTAAGCATAGTGCCAGGAAAGAAGCTTAGCACTTGGTCATGCAGGTAATCAGCAATACTGAGCAAAATAGTCCAACTGACTAGTGCTAAATTTCCTGAACCGTCACAAGACAAGTTCATCTCAAAACACATTTCTTTTACTATCTGAGCAGGTTGATGGGTTCTGAGATTAGCTTTGGGATCATAATTATCTATTGAAGGTACTGTCAACCTACAAGTGACAGCTGAGGACTTCATACACGCCCACCACAAAGAGTACATGCTTGGTCACGTCAAACAGAGATTTCACTGCTAGATTTTTCTTGAAGGGAGACTTGCGATTTACACCAGAGAAGATGAATGAATTGATTGCATTGCTCTATTCAGCAAACCAAAACCCTTCACAAAGAGGCAGTAGAGGAGGTCCATCTTAACATCATTCGACTCAAGAACTTGAATCTTTTATAGCACCTTATTAAATTGACATATTACAAAAGCTACAAACAAAGTAACTGCATTTGTAGGCAAATACAGCCATGATTTACACAAAACAAGGTCCTACTTATATAGCCATCAAATGGGGTATAAGTAATAATAATAATCATCCTTGCATTTGATATAGGGTCTTAACACATATTTGAGACTCTCAAAGTGCTTCACAGAATATAATAATAATATAATAATAATCCTTGCATTTGATATAGCACTTTTCACATCTTCTAGATGTCTCAAAGTGTTTCACAGAATATACTGTAAAATGAATTGACTGTATATTTGTGGACGAAACGCAGCAGCCAATTGCACACAGCAGTGTCCCACAAACAATGAAGAACATTGAACACAAGGAGAAATTCTCTTTGAATTGTATTACAGGATCTTTAACGTCCACCTGAACAGGTCGACAGGAACTCAATTTACCATCTCATCCAAAAGATGCAACATCTCTTCCAAAGGATGGCACCTTGGACAAAGCCACACTCCTCAGTTCTACATTGGAGTATTAACCTCAACTATGGACTGAGTTGCCAGGGTAGAGCTTGACTCCACACCTTCTGACCCTGACCTGAGTGTGCTACGAACTGGTGTACGCTGATCACTTCAGGCTCTTTGAGACAAGATGAAGCTACAATGTTCTGGCAAATAATCTGTTTTTGCACAGATTTTAGATTTGCTGCATCCTCATGAGAAAAAAATCACTTCAATTGAACAATTGAACCAAACATGCAATTCTCGCTGTAAATGCAACCTCTATCCTCCCTACTTCTGTTACGCACCTCGCCACATGCTGGAGTCTCAATGCTCAAACTGAATATGAGCCCCAATGCTGACATCCCCATAGAAAGATGCTGGATTATAATAATAATAATAAGACTTGCACTTGATACAACACCTTATCACATTGGCAAAACATCTCAAAGCACATCTTAAGAAACACTGTAAAGTTTATTAGCTGTATTTTGTAGCTGAATAATGAATTTAATCTATTCTCTATTCACGTTCTCATATGGCATGTTTCAATATATTTCACAGGAAATAAGTGAACACACCTAAAGCAAAATATGGTACAAATGAACAAGACTTGGAAAGTAGCTCCTTGGATGGTTTCGCTAAAAAGCATCGCAATTCTATCTGACTGCACAAAGGAAATTTCCTCAGTGGAATGAAGCTTTTATCTGGGCTGTTGGCAGAGAATATCCTCCGGTGTAATTGTGAATTAGGGTTTATTGCCACAATGGATTTGTTTCAACCTCACAGGTACTATTTTTGTCTTGGTACAAGTTGCAACATTTACTTTCTAATATTCTTTTGAATATTGAATTGAATTCACAAATCCAGCCTTATTTATTGAGCTGTGCTCTGTTGTTTTTGTTTGCTGTCTGTATCACTCCCAGGCTATTTTGTCCACTTCAAATTCTGAATTTTGTACTCAACACAAATTTGGTATAAAAATATGTGTTCTTGCAAAGACAGAGCAGGAAGAAAGCTGGAGAGGTTGGGGATGGGCGGTCCAAGAATGAGATCTTCAGGCAGGATGTGAAAACACAGAAGATTTGGGATGAGACAGAGGAAATAGGGTGGAGTAGGCAGATGGCATGAAGCAGTTCAGGGGCAATATACCTGAAAAGGTTGGAATCAAAGATGGCAGCACCCAGTAAATCTCAGGCAAATTTGGATACAATACAAATTAACATTTATATAGTGCCTTTCTCTATAAAAATTGGTAGGACATCCCAAGGCGCTCTCGACAGTCATAGTTTAGCATCGAGTGAGTGATGGGAGCCAAGGGGAATGGGGAGAGAAATGGAGCCTGAAGAAACAGTCAGAGGAAGGTCTTGAGGTAAACCTTGAACCAGTTAAGAGGAGGGAGCATGGAGGATGGAATTCCAGAGAGAGGGGTAGAAGGCTAAATGCCTAACCATTGTTAAGCAGACACTGGTAATTGCAAAACGCATTTTAAAGATGTTCCTTGGGTAAGCAACAGAATTATTAAGAACTACCACAATTTTAACCCCAATAACCATTTCTCAATTGAATCGGCTGGTATAAAATGTGGTTCAGAATGACATGAATGCACTTTTAGTAAAAACTCTGTTGTCAAAAAATTTCTCCTCACCTCCCCTCTGTTTCTTTTAATAACTATTGTATCAATACCCTTATGATGATATTTTTTTCCCCCCCACAGAGAAATGTTTTTAGTTGAATAATTTCTTAACAGCTAAGTACGGGTTTGCTACATTTTCCTGTTAATGTGTCAGAATTCCTTCAGTGTGTAATGTGGGGCAAGCTTCTTGTGGGTAAAAAGTACTGTGGCCATGTCTGGCTAATGGAGAAATGGTAAGCTTGATCTGTCTCGAGGTGGGGGGGACAAAAAGGCAATAATTGGTGGTGTCATACAGGAGTACATAAAGGTTTCTTCGCAATGACGATCTACATTTTGTTTTCCCAGCGTGGGAAAGGGCAGGTGAGGTGTTAGCATCATCAAGGCCGATAGATTCCTGGTCCCAATGCTCCATCAATTACATTCATAACTGGCATTCACACTGGAATTGTGAACTGCACAATGAACACCAGAAGTGTGCAATGCTTTGCAGCAGTGACAGAGCAGCAACAGAAACTAACTGATAAAAACAGAAGTCACTGAGAACCCGCACCAGGTCAGGCAACATCAACAAGAGAGAGGAAAGTGAGTTAACATTTCAGGTCGACCCTTTATCAGAACGTTTCATCAACCTGAAATGTTAACTAATTTTCCTCTCTCTTGTTGATGTTGCCGACCTGTTGCGTGTTCCCAGTGACTTCTGTTTTTATCTAAGATTTTCAGCACCTGCAGTATTATGTCTTTTGTTTACAGAAACAAACTGTTGGTTACTGGGGAGAGGTTCCTTGAGGGGTGGGGAGAAATTCATTATTTTGGTGGGGTGGGGAGAGAGTCATTAACATGCTATTTAGCCACAATGCCAAGTGGAGATTGAAGATTTCCTGATTGCCCAGCAAGGACAAGTGATACTTCACAAAGCTGTTCTGTGGTAAGGCACACGCCACTGAAACAGTGCATCTTATAAAATGTCGACTCAAGAAATTACTTGAATTTGTTTCAGCCCTTCAGAGTAATTACAGTCAAGTGTTGTGACCACTTTTTATAGGTAAATACAACAGGTCTAGTAAGCTCCCATGAAGTGAATGAACAATTCATCTGGTGAGCTGTTCACCAGGGACATCAGGGACACTGGGAGAACCTCCTCCTCTTCTCAAATAATGTCATGCGATCTTTAACATTCAAAAATTGGCACCTCTGACAATGCAGGGCTCCCCCATTGAAGTTGTATTCAGTAAAGGCTTTCTTGTGGCCCAGCTGTCAAGTGGTTATACTTTACACGGAAATCTCAAAAAGATGGAATGGAATTAACAAACAAGTATCATTTAAAATAGTGATATTTTCAGCATGTCTTTACAATTGTGAACGATGATTCCTCTGCTGAATGGCAAATGATCAAGGTTGCCATTTAATAATATTATATTTGGTACAGCATCTTCCACCTTGGGAAGCGTCTGAAAGCACTTAACAGCAACAACATGCATTTATATAGCTCCCTTCACATGGGTTAGCTTCCCAGAGCATTTAACAGCATATACCACGAAGTGGAGTGACTTTGTTTAATGTGCAACTATCAAATCACAACACTCTGACAAATCTCAAATAATGTAACATGCAGCAAAAAGATGACTATTTTAAAGATCGTATAACATTAGGGAAGAAGGGAGTTTCTCCTTGTGTCTCTGGTAAACAGCTAACCAGATGAATTGTTCATTCACTTCATTGGACCTTACTAGACATGCTGGAGTAAGTAAATGTCATTGTCTTGTCATTTTAAAAAAATGGCAATCTTTATTGTGAATTGTTAGTTTGATGTAGAAACATGACCATAAGAGGCAGATGACCTTTCGTTCACAGTGATATAATCTACAAGTAGTTTGGTGACTTACTGCATTTCACATTTGTTTTGTTTTTAATTAATTGTTTTGTTTGCTGTTACTTCTTCATGATGCCACTGTCCTTTTAAAGAAATTGTTCTTTGAAAGAAAAAGTGTCAAAAGAGATGCAAATTAAGGCTCAGCAGAAAATAGCAAATCATGGACCAAAATTGCACCTCCCCCCTTTTGACTGTGTTCACACTTTAAAGCAGAGTTGATGCCACATTTAAACACAGGTCAGGCCAGTGAAGTATTAAATAAAAAGCCATCCCCTGGAGGAAATAACACCAAGGTTTCAAAAAGGTAGGAGAGGAAATGAGTTAAGATGGGCTAGTGAGGCCTCACCAGTTTTTCAAAATCTGCAGATAGTAAGAGGGAGAGAGGGAAGGAATTCTCTCTGAAACACATGGAATTATATCACACATAAACAAGCTATTCAGCCTAACTAGGTCATGCCGATGCTCCACCCACAAAATATACAGCCAATTCACTTTACAGTATATTCTGTGAAGCACTTTGTGATGTCTCGAAGACATGATAAGGCTTCAGATGCAAGGATTATTATTATTATTTTTATTATTGTTAATACTCCACATGAGCCCCCACCCCTTCTATTCCTCTCTCCTCTACCCTTCCATTCCCTGCATTAGTTTTGATATCAACGCAACAAGGATGCAGGCTGAGAGAAGAATGTTGTTTGGTAGACTTAAAACCTGCATCTGGATAAGTAATAGTATTGTGATTAAGATCTGTTCGGTGTGCATCAAATCAGAAGTGTATTTACATCAAATTGATCAATTTCTTGTGCTGGGTATCTAATATCTGTTAATAAATAGCCAGCAGACTGATTCATGGCAGTAATTGAATTGAGTCCAGTGATTCCACTGGTAAAACTAGACAGAAGCCGAGCTGCAAGCAAACAGAAAGTGAACTACTTGACTTGATTAAAAGTTAAGCCCACTGCCAGTCGTTTGCTATCATTTAAACAATATGAGCTACAGTTCATTACAAAATCCAAACATGAAAAGCCCTGTGAATCCTTCTATCCCAATCATGTTATCATACATGGTGAAAGGTAATAGAGTATGAGGTTAGCATTGTCACATGCAGCATTCCTCAGGAATCTATCCTTGATCCTCTGCTTTCTTTTTAATATCTAAATGCTCCCGCTGGGCGATATCATCCGCAGAAATGGGATTAACTTCCATGTGTATGCAGATGACACCCAACTCAATCCCTCTGCCTCCACTCTTGACTCCAGGATCACTGCTGTTCTGACTGATTATCTGTCAGACATCAAATCTTGAATGAGACCTAACTTTCTCCAGTTGAATGTAGACAAGACAGGCGCTGAAGGGAGCCTCTTGATTAGCTCCCATCAGCACGTTCTCCCCTCATGTGCTGACAGCATTAAACTGCTTGAAATCACATGCCATCTCGGGGAGATGGTGCAGAACCTTGGTGACTTTTTTGATTCTCAACTGTACTCTAAACCTCACACTCTGACCCATTCAGCTTTCCCCTACCTCCGTAACATTGCCTGCCTCTGTCACTACTTCTCTCCTCTGGTCATCGAGATCCACACATTCATCACGTCCAGGTTAGAGTGCACCAACTCCTGTGGTGCAAGCGAGAGACCTGGGCAGGGCAAAACTTTGGGCAAGTTTCCTTACTCCACGTGCCTCTGTTTACCGAGCAGTAATTAGGAACCTGGTTGTTAGTCGATTGGCGGATCACTTTTCCAGGGATAATAATTACTTCAAAAAAAGTAACAATAATAATCCATGACTGTTTGTGGAACACTGCTGTTTGCAATTGGCTGCCGTATTTTGCTTAACAAAATACAGTATATTCTGTGAAGCGCTTGACATGATAAGGTGCTATATCAAATGCAAGGATCATTATTATTATAACTCCGTCGCCATATTACCCAACTCTTCCCTTCATGGGTTTTCAGTATTTTTGTCCTCACACACTGGAATGCCATCCCAGATTCTTCAACTCACTCCTTCCCACATTTCCTTCAAGGTTCACCTCAAGACCTTCCCCTTGACTGCGCCTTCAGCCAACTTTCTCGCCTACCGCCTCTGGCTTCCTCACCTGGCTCAGTTGCAAACCCTAAACTGTGCATCATCTTGGAAATTCCTCCCAATGTCAAATGCACTATACATGTAAATTTGTACTTTATGTACAGTACAGCATTAATAGGACAAGTTCCCCAACAATGGCAGTCTTGATTATTTTTTCTGGTTGCTTATCCAGCTAGGACCATCCCATGCATTTGTGCTTTGACTTGCAGGATTAATAGGAGCTGAGTGGGAAAAGTGTGCACCTCCAGTGACTGGTCTACCTTTGCAAGTCTTGCCAATGAACCAGCCTGGCTGGGCTGTCATCAGCAGTGCAGCAGTCCTCGAGTACTGCAGACTGAACCACCAAGACCACCACAGAGGATCGGCTGAATTCTGACATTTCATTGCCAAACATATCACCTTGGAGCCAATTCAGCTCCAAGGAGACCCTGTTTACCACACACCCCCACCCCCAAGAATGTGATCAGGATTAGTTGGTCATTTGACATCTGGCAAGCACATGCTTGAGCCCTCATTGGATGGATGGCAGGTAACAGGAACTCCCTGCTAGCTATTTGGTGGGCAACACAGCTCAGCCATGAGAGAAATGCCATGAGAGCATTGCTATGATCTTCCTGCCCACAGCTCATGACCCTTCCCATTGAGCGATGGTTTCACGGTTGGATATGTGGAGCTTGAGCAGCAGCTGTTACCTCTCTGTAGACCAAACAAGATGGATTTCAGGAGCTGAATGTAACAATGTGTGTTTACAAACTGAGACTCCAGGTAACATCTTCCAAGCCTCAGAGTTTCCTCATCAGCTATCTGGTGGACATCTGCCTTCAGTGTAGTGGGAAGACCTTTATAGGACAGCTTGTGAGGTGCCAGCCACCTTGATGTTCTCAAGATCCAAGTCCAATGTCACGTACCAGGCTTACTCAGCACCAGTTGCTTAATCCAGATTCCCAAGCAAGGGGACTTGGAAAATAGAGGTGCCTGCTGTGAAGCTGCCTGTAAAGCTGTTGTCCTTCCTTCCTGCAGCTGCTTACCACAAATTCACTGCCTGATCCTGGATTTCGCAAATGGGCCAGTGGAGCCTCTCTCTGCATCCTGTGTGCTATTTACTTGACCTCAGAAAGTGTTCATAAAAAAGTGTTTGTTTCTGCACTCCGAGGTCTGAAACTGTAAACGTTGTATTTGTGGCTACAGCATGTTACCTTTTATATTAGTGGTGGGGATGATGATCTCTGCAGCTCATGTACTGTCCCACACCAGGCTTCGGGACCACATCACTCCCACCCTCGCTCGCCTCCACTGGCTCCCCATCCCTCAGAGGATCGAATTCAAGATCCTCATCCTCACCTACAAGGCCATTCACGGCATTGCTCCCTCCTACCTCTCCGACCTACTATCCCCCTACCTACCTGCCCGTACCCTCCATTCCTCTGGTTCCGGTCTGCTCCACATCCCCCGCCTCAACCGCCCTACCATCAGTGGCCGGGCCTTCAGCCTCTCAGCCCCTAGGCTCTGGAACTCTATCCCCCAGTGCCTTCACTGCCTCCTCCCTTTCCTCCTTCAATGCTGGTCTCAAGACCTTTCTCTTTGACCGTGCCTTCAGCTCCCCTCTCGACTCTCTACCCCCTCCTCGCTCCCTCCCTTCCCTCCCCTCACCCTGAACATTTTCCCCCTGCTCGGGTCCTGACGCAACTGTACAGCGCCTTGGGATGTCCTCTCGACGTGAAGGGCGCTCTATAAATGGAATCTTGTTGTTGTTGTTGTTGATGATGGCAGTTTTGAAAGGGCAAACGTGCAATTTCAGATGGTAAAGAGAGGTCGATGATGTTGCCTAGATGGAGCTGAGAAAGTGTGATCTGCTAGTCAGAGGCTAGGAAATGGCAACTCAGACAGCAGTCAGCCTACAGGTGGCTTTGCTTTCTTGACTCAACAGCAGTAGATCGGGAATACATCAATACCATAGAACTGATAGAAAATGCAAATGAGCAGATGTTCATGTACTGTCAAACTATGATAATTCTTTGTCCCTCTCTCCCTAGCTTCTCAAAAATGGTGATTACAAACTAACAGTGCAAAACTGCCTTCAAACCAATACAAAACAAACCTCAATTGACACAGTCATTGGTACTAACCCTCACCCCCCCACCACCCACACACCACCACCACCACAGAAAACAGTGCCTCCACATAGAATCATGTGAATTACTTTCAGGTATGCAAAGAATGAGGACAAAGGGCAATGTGCAGT
Organism: Callorhinchus milii; assembly: GCF_018977255.1. Taxonomy (NCBI): domain Eukaryota; kingdom Metazoa; phylum Chordata; class Chondrichthyes; order Chimaeriformes; family Callorhinchidae; genus Callorhinchus; species Callorhinchus milii. Next base: position 11,054,146 of record NW_024704742.1, on the reverse strand, counting down.
TTTGTGGTTAGAGCAATTGCCTCGCAAGTGAGAGGACCAGGGTTTGATTCCAGGCAGGGTGAAATGTTGGGCAAGTTTCTTTACTCCACACGCCTGTGTTTACCTAGCACAAGTAGGAACTCGGTTGTTAGTCGATTGGCAGATCACTTTTCCGGGACTAATAATCTGTTCAAAAAAAATAATAATAATTTGATATCTCAATCCACGACTGTTTGTGGGACACTGCTGTGCGCAATTGGCTGCTGCATTTCGCCCACAAAATATACAGTCAATTCACTTAACCATATATTCTATGAAGCGTTTTGAGACATCTCAAAGACCTTATAAGGTGCTATTTCAAATTCAAGGATCATTAAAATATAATGTCAGCCAGGAAGTATTTCTTTACCCATGTAGATTTCGTGAATAGTCAATCCAGATTGAAGAAACCCTCATGTAACTGGAAATCCATCACTGACTTCAAATGAACCCTGTTCTGAAAATTGATCTAAGTGGAATATGGAAGTCAGTATCACAACTTTCTTAACTAAGAAATCCTTGAAGACATCCTTGTAAAATCTATCTCATCTTATTGTTGACTTCAAATATTTTCCAAAGCAGCTTTTTTTTGGAAAAGGAGCAAAAAATATATATTGAATCATCCAAAGTTAGATTCTGTTATCGAATAACTTAATTCGTTAATAAAATACTGCCTACAGAAAAAAAGTGTTTGACGTGATGTAAATGCTTCATCTTCTACTATGCTATAAAATGTGGTGCATTATATATTACATTAATGGTATATCTTTTATTAAATAGCCAATTCAGTGGAGTGGAACATTAATTATACACCAATATTAATTAACGACTGGCGGTGGCTTCACTGTGAAAGATGATTGAAGCTCCAGAGTTAAAAGAAACAATATAAAACGTTTTGTCGTGGGAGTTTGGACTGGCCAGAAAGATTATAAGAAAATGTTTTACTAACTGGTAACTGCTGCTGCAGGCCAAAGCAATTTCTCACTGCTTCTCAAGCTGCCAGAACTGAGCGTCTCCCAAAAGGCGCAAACAGGGCAGGTGAAGCAATGTATTGGTGTATCTCCAGTTTATAATAATAATAATACTTGCATTTGATATAGCGCCTTATCACATCTTCGAGACGTCTCAAAGCGCTTCACAGAATATACTGTAAAGTGAATTGACAGTATATTTTGTGGGCAAAACGCAACAGCCAATTCCACACAGCAGTGTCCCACAATCAGTCATGGATTGAGGGACCAAATTATTATTATTTATTTTGAAAAAATTAATACCCCTGGAAAAGCAATCTACCAATTGACCAACAACCGTATTATAAACACAAAGAGATGCAGGGAGCTATGTCTGTGGGTACTTTGAACAGCAGGAAATAAAAGACTACTTGAAAATTAGCGAGCTTCAAGTGAGTCAGTGAAGTAACCAGAAGTGAGTTGTAGCATACAATGTGAGCCAAGGTCAGAGATCACCATCGAACAATGTGTGCAACACAGACATGTTATCTACAAAATCAATCATCACTTTTAGGCCAATTGAATATCAATTAAGGCTAAATCACTTTTAGTTCAGGAGGTGTGAGGAGGCCTTGGTTTTTGGTTAAGCAGGAAATACAAATCCGTCTTCATTCAGTTCAATAAAAAATTCTTACAGTCCATTTAGAAAATAGATCTAAAGAGCAGCAGCCCTATTATTTCAGCAGGATTAAAATCATTTTGGCTTCCAACTTTTTTCTTCAACTTCACAAATAGGTTAAGAGGTGCGTAAGGTTGTGAATGGTTTATAAAACAATCAGAATGGAAGAGGGAGCACAGGCCTGTGAGCTCTAGCGATCCATGTATGGTTGTCAGAGTTGAAGGTTTCAGACCAACAAAGATGGTTTGCTATTTAAAGAGCTGGAAGGAGAAGAGAGTGGAGTTATGGAGAAAGATTCATATGCTCATGGGGAAATACGTGTGAAGGCTTCTCAAATGATACGTGGCTGATTCAAGACTCTACAACAGAGACAGCTGAGAATGGGAACAGACTGGAGGAGACTCTTGTCAGGGAGAAGATAAGAGAGGAGGAGAATGATGCTGATCAAGATTGAATCACAGCAAGAAGAGTAGAAAAAAGAGGCAAGTAAAAACAGAGATCATAAGATATTGAGAGGCTCAGATAAAGAACGTCCCATTTGATCTCATTCGTTCAAAAATCAGCCTTACTGCACTCTCATTACAGCACCAAGCTATTTATTAAAAGAAGCTAGTGTCTAGGTCTCAACTTGGTAATCTACTTCATAGTATCAAATAGGTTTCAGGCATTATACAACACTCGAGATGCTATTTTATATAATAAGAGGCAAGTCAGAGCAAATTAGTGGAACAAGCCATCAAGAGGGAAGAGAAAGCAGGTTTATTGTCTGGAAATTAATATAAAGCTGTAGCCTCAAGATTATCATAAATCTTTGAAAGAAACAGCAAATTCCCAGTATAATTATAAGAAACAAAATTGTAATGATCCTAAACGCATTCCGATCCTTAAATAATGTTCATCTATGTAATCACCCCACTTTGCAGTAAAACTCCTGTGAAATGTATTGAGACTTTGGCCAATGGGATAAGGCACTATATCAAGTGCGCGGAATATTATAACAAGATTACAATGTGTGTTAAAGCACTCCTCACCCAATTTCCTAATAACTACTACTACTAACAAAAAAANCATCCTTCCATTTCATATAGTGCCTGCCTTATGCCTGGAGGACATCTCAAAGCTCTTCACAGGATTTTTTTNATCATTAAATTTAGGGACTTAATGATGAAATAACTGTAAACTGTAGGATGAAAGCCCAATTGAAAATATTACTAACTGATACCTTGCATTCCTCACTTATCAAGGTCTCCATTTCTAAGATTTGGATATTCACAAGATTGATGTAGTGATGTCATTGCTTGTAAGTGTTGAAAAGCCACAATCTGCGATCAATTGGGTCATAGAAAAAATGTAAAGAACCAGACAGAGTCATCTTTATAAACTACACATCTGCATCACAACATTTACTTTTTTTGAAATGATTTCAATCCCTAAAACAATAAGACTTTTTTGCACAGAGGATGCAATATCATTCTTAAGTTGTTGCTGAATATGCAAGCAAATAAAACAGACAAAAAGTTAAGAATACAGTTAACAACTTCACATTTATACAGTGTCTTTTATGCAGGATAACATCTCAAAAGGCTTGACAAAGATGGTGCTGGACAAGCAGGAGGGAGATGACCTCAAACACAAACAAAAAGGTAGGTTTTCAGGATACAGAGAGATTGAGGCGGAGGCATTTTGAGAGGAATTTCCAGAGAGTGGGGGCATAGTGGCTGAAGGCTTGGCCACCGATGTTCCTTTAACTCAATTCGTCAACTAGAGTTTATAAAGTAGCTGAAACTCTTGATTTTATAGGCATTACAGATAAGGCTCCCTCAGAAACTAAGAGTGAGTTTAATACGAAGGGATAGAGGAAGTTCATGAAAACAGGAGACCACTCAACCCACTGAGTTTATTAAAACTTGGCATATCTGAATCACATTGCCCTGGCCTTTCTCATACCATCATATGGCTACGAAAGCATGTGTCTCTCTTCTCAGGAAGCGCGGAAAACGCAGGAAGAGGAATAGCAGTGTATATTCCGTATCATTTACAAAATAAATTAATCCTCCCTCCTCCTGCCCTTCAAATTCTTAAATTTTAGTCTTCATTTGATAGCCAGCTCCTCAATAATGGAATTTTAAATTTTCCACAATATTGTGCTACCTTACAAATGTTAAGATATGATGGACTTATAGGCTATGAGAAGTTGGGGTTTTAGGCCTCAGGAAAGTCCAAAGTGTAGAAGTAGATGCTATGTTCGGTTCTATAGGTAGAACTTGCTTGATGGGCCAAATGTCTCTTTCATTCTTTGCTTTATGTTCTTAAGCCACAAGTACTGTATGTTATGAAAGAAAGTGTCCCTCCTATGAATACAGCAAGGATACCAGTCATGTGTTCACATGACACATTGCTGTGACCCAATCCTACTCTTAGAATCATAGAATCATACAGCACGGAAAGAGGCCATTCGGCCCATCGTGTCTGCGCCAGCTCCTAAAAGTGCAATCAACTCAATCCCACTGGCCCGCTATAGAATCATACAGCATACAGGTTTTCAAGAATAGAGAGAGGTTGAGGCGGAGGCATTTTGAGAGGAATTTCCAGAGAGTGGGGGCATAGTGGCTGAATGCTTGGCCACCGATGTTCCTTTAACTCAATTCGTGAACTGGAGTTTACATAATAGCTTAAACTCTTGATTTTATAGGGATTACAGAAATAAGGCTCCCTCAGAAATTAAAGAGTGAGTTTGTTGTGCGCAATTGGCTGTTGCGTTTTGCTCACAAAATATACAGTCAATCCACTTTACAGTATATTCTGTAAAATGCTTTGAGATGTCTCGAAGGCCTGATAAGGCCCAAGAGAGAGAACTGGATAGGTATCTGGGGAAGACGGGTTTGCAGGGTTACGGGGAGAAAGCTGGTGATTGGGGTTAGTGAAAGTGACTTGCTCTGTCAAAGAGCCGCACAGACTCGATGGGTCGAATGGCCTCTTTCTGTGCCGTAACATTCTATGAATCTATGAATCTATATCAAAAATGCAAGGATTATTATCGTCTCTGTTTCCCAATGGTGCTGCTATACTGCCAGAATCCTTTTCAATATTATCAACAGAGATCACCAGAAAAATAGACAGATTTACATCAAGCAGTATCATCTAATGTCCATTAAGAAGAAAATAAACTACTATTTTTTCTATTACTATCATGATTATTATGGCGGATCACTTTTCCGGGAGAAATAATCCCTTCAAAAATTGTAGTGAATAATAAATTGTAACTCAATCCATAACTGTTTGTGGGCCACTGCTGTGCACAATTATTAATATTATACTTTAGTCATTCAGTTCTGAGGGTGTTCATAGCGGAGGTGTGTGTGTGTGTAGCGGAGGGGGATTGGGCAGAGGTGAGGAGACGGGAGAGTGTTTGTAGCGGATTATACGAAAAAATTGAGGCCACACTTTTCTATTGGCCATGGTGATAACCAGTTTAGCAATATCACTGACTAGTTGCTTCCTTGGCATAATAGCTCACAACTCCCTGGGAATGTGGAAATATCAGGTTCCAGACAGAATCACCCATGCGGTTTGTAAATATTAATTTTTTTTAAAAAAGTTGTTATACAGCACAGCATTAGTGGTGTAATATTGCATCTGGTTCAAAATATACAACTTGAATTCATGTAACACTCTTTATGTAGAATAACGTTGTGAAATAATTCACAAAGATTGAGGTCGATTGCCAAGCAAAGCAGAAGAGGAAGGTTGAGATTAGACCATAGGTGTGGCCAAAACGGTAGGATTTCAGCAGGCGAGGTGGAGAGATAAAGTGAGTGAATTCCAAAGGTTGGAGACATAGTGGCTGAAATCTCGGGCGTTGATGGTGGGCAGAGAAACATGTAACATGCCCAAGTCAGCCAAGTAGAGGGGTCAAACAGAGGAATTCAATAGTAGATTAGAGATATGGGGGCACTGGGCTTAAGGGATTTATAGGTGAGAGGGAGATCTGGAAGTCAATCCACTGGGAGTCAGCAGAGCATGCCGAGGACTGCGGTGATGGCTGTGTGGAGTTTGGTGCAGATGGGTTTGCAGGCACAGAGTTTTGGATAGTCTGGAATTTATGGACTGTGAAGTTGGGGAAATCAGCAAGGAGCACATTTGAAAATTTCAGATGGGAGATAAAGGCGTGAATAAGGGTTTTAGGGACATTTGATTTCAGGAGGGAGAGGGGATAGAAAAGCAGTCATCGTTAGGTATCAAATGGAAGAAGAGCTAATGGGCAAACTGGCTGGGATAGTTTGAGATCGATGCCAAGGAGATTGAGGAGGTCAGCGGTGAGGATAAGTTGGTGGGAGTTGAGGAGGATTGAAGGCCGTCTTAACCATCTTTTGCTGCAAAAATCTGATGCAGAACATCAATGGACATCAGAATTACTCTATTAACTGAACAAGTCAGAGCTTTCAGAATATGGCAAATTGTTGAATTCAATCTGAACTTTTAAGTTTTTTTTAAGTCTTTCTCAAAGAAACATACAGAAAACAGAGTTCAAAACTGAAAACTGTGTCGAAGAATTTACCAAACTCTGTTTGCTGTGAAATGCTTTGTTTCAATAAATTTAGACCCATGTGAAATTTTACCCATCAGCTAATGTTGCTGGGAGTCTGAAACCACCACTGTAATAGACATACAGGTGACCTGAAGAGAATGTGATGACAACCCTATCGTGTAATTTTTCTCTCTGCCACCACCCCTTTCCCATTATCTTTCAAAAGTCTTTCAGACTACTAATCCCTTTAGATTCCTTTGTTTTATTTGATTCCAGATTCTCTTTTTCCCTTTTAACTAATTCTAACTCATTCTGCCTGACACAATGCCTTTGACGTTTTGTGTTTTTTTTAAACGTGACAATGTCGTTCGGATAAAAAAAAAAGTGTGTGTGGGGGGGAGGGGAAAGGGAAGGAAGTCTATTATTTTGACTTAAAATCATTATCATGTCACAGTTTTACAGAAACTCCCGAAAGCTAGCAAGTGGGAGAATGGGAATGCATTTTAATTAAAGTTGCATGTAGAAAAGGGGGAAAAAAAGCAAATACATCCCTTCAAACAAAACTCATTGAGCGGCAAACTAAAGATTAATCATTGATGTGGATGAATATTATTTAATAATACTTAGATCATTGTTATGTCTCATGTGACCAGAAATTTCTTTCATGGAGTTCCTTGCAGAAGTATTAAAGAAAAGTCACACAGGTGGGTACTAAATGTATGGACTTAATTATATAGTGTGGGGTATGTCTAACCTGACAGATGGATTAGTCACAAGCTCAGATAATGCAGGCTGCCTTGGTCCTGACGTTGAGGTTTTTTTCCCCTCCACTCACTCAATATTTCACCCTTGGGCACGTAGGCATGAAAACAAATGTATTATTGTAGGAAGGTTTTAAATCACTGTATTCTACATTTTTATCACAGAGTACAGGTTTATTTGTCATTTAAATTTGCCCCTGGGAGAAAAATGTCTAAACACTATGAAGGCAGAAACCTTCATGAATATTTATGGTGTGGCAATGCCTTTAATAGATCTAACAAATCTTACAAATAATTAGGCACAGAGATTATTGGAACAAGTAACAGAGGAAGAACTGAAGTTGTTGCAAGAGGATGGTGCTGAAATGGATCACATTCAAATGCAATTTTAACAAGGTATTCCTCCGCATATTGGAAAGAACCCACCTATTATTTTTGTGTTGGAAGGAGGAGCTGAAAAGAGATTTAGGGGTGTTAGTTGACTCATTGCTCATCATTTCAAAACAGTGTGAGGCAGCAAAAAACAAGGCAAACAGGATGCATTAGCTAGATTGCCAAGTCAGTTGAGTTCAGATTCCCAGACATCATACTCGGGCTTTACAATGCTCTGGTTAGGCGGCACAGAACACCGCTGTTCAACAACAGCATCTTGTATATATATAGCGCCCTTCATGCAGGATAGAATCCCAGAGATCACGACCTAGTGGGAGTGCACAACCCATTTTGTGATCTTTGACATCTATAAAGCCAGGCATTGTGATTCCAGCTCTCTCTCAGATTGAAGTCTCCAGTTGCCGGTTAACAAGTACCACTTTTCTTAACAAACGAAAATGTCTAAAAAAAGAGCTGATATCCTATTGACAGGCAGTTGAAAAACTGCAGTTCACAAGTCGAATGTCATAGCTTAGACACAATATATGAGAATGTGGTGTGTGGGTAGAGGGGAAGGGGGGGTTTATAAAACCAAGAATGAAAGTAGGGTTTACACTTGGTTTCTCAAATTTATACAATTAGTTTAATTTGTATTCACTACCCATCTAACAGATCCTTTGCCAGGGCGTTTATCTATGTACTACATACTAGGCTCTGTTGCAGCCAGATACAGCATTATAATTGAAATGCATAAACTTTACAACAAAGGCGTTGAAAGTAATGCCAATGGTAATTTACGTCTCTTCTTAATTCGGTCATTTTCCTAGTCTCAATGAGCTTAATATATTGACTGAGCACTGTCATGATTAACAGGCTTGTGAGGGCTTTTTAAAAAAAATTCTCAAATTTGTGATACCACAAACCCTGATTTTTTAAAAAAAGTTAAAGAATAAATGTATAAATAAAAACATGAGTCTGTGTTACCACAAGTTTGGAAAATTAAAGAAAAACTCATAATGTTTTATGTGAGAATAAGTGAAAGACTAAAAGTTCTATGAAACTATTCAGCTTGTATTTCTTTTGCTGGGCTGCACAAAGTTTTTTAAAATAAAAAAAACCTCTTACATTTCCTCATGAAAAGACAGATAAGACAAACAAAGAACAGAAGTATGTTTTTTTTAAAAAAGTAAAACAGAATATTTTTTTCCTCGGAACTAAGATTATTCAAAACTCAAATTTAAATAGATTTTAATTATGTTAACTACAAAGCAGCAATAATTCAATCTGACTTCTAATTCCTCTTCCCGAATATTATTTCTTCCCTTTACTCATTATTTTTGCAAGTTTTGAATGAAACCAACAAACATATTGAAAGAACTTTCCCAACATTGCTTCTGTTATGCAGCCAGTTCTGGTGCTTATTGGCTGGTTTCCTGGAGAACTGGAGGCGTCAGCATGGCTCAGTTGATAGCACTCTCATTAATGAGCCAGAAGGTGGTGGGTTTTTGAACTTGTAGTCTAGGCTGACAATTTAGTGCAGTTCTGTGGTATGTGCTGCGTTGTTAGAGGTCTCCTCCTTTGGATGAGACATTAAACCAAGATCCTGTTTACCTGTTCAGGTCCTATGGCACCATTAGAAAATAAGGGGGTTTCTTCATGACCAACAATGCCCCAGATAAAATTAGTCATTCACTTCATGGCTGTTTGTGGGACATTGCTAAGTGCAAATTTGCTGCCGCAGTTGCTTACAAATACAGTCAGAGTTACAAATTAACGGCAACAACTTGCATTTATATAGTGCCCTTCACGCGAGTTAGCATCCCGGAGCGCTTTATTCCCTTTACAGTAAATCCTGTGAAGCGCTTTGAGCCATCCTCTGACGTAAAAGGCAAAAAATATTTTCCTGCTCCAAAAACTGTCTGATCTCCGAAGCATCAGGATGCCACTGACGTAATTTCCTGCATGTGGTGTGCACTTGGAAGGCTGGCTGACAGCAGCTGCAACCAGAAGTTGAGTTGTCTCGAAGACATGATAAGGCACTCTTGTAAATGGAAAGATTATTATTATTATTATAAGTCAGTATTGTTTTATGCACTTAAAGCACTATTGGAGCCAGAGAACTATGTATGATGAGGTTCCCTCAGAAATGTTTTACTCTAATTTAGCCAATCATGACTGGGCTTGCTCTCTGAAATTGGCCTCTGGTAAGTTGCACTTGTCTGCATTTTCCCCATACTCAGGCAGGTTGCCTATGGTTACTCACAGAAAGCTGACTGCTTTTTATGATCATAACTTAAGTTACTCACACTAGTAGGATACATTGTGCATTGCGAGTATCATAAACTCCCTTTATTGAGAGAATATATATAATAATAATACTTGCATCTGATAAAGCGCCTTATCATGTCTTCGAAACGTCTCAAAGCGCTTCACAGAATATACTCTAAGGTGAATTGACTATATGTTTTTCTAGGTTAAACTCGGCAGCCAATCGCAGTATCCCACAAGCAGTTGTGGATTGAGTGATCCAATTATTATTTTTCTTTGGAAGGAATTATTACCACAGGAAAATATATATGTAATAGAATGAGTAGGTTAACACAAACCACAGGAATGAAGCTCAAGTAGTTTACAAGTTTTTCCTGCACTGGTTGTTGAGGTCCCTGCTTGAGGATCACGCTGAGCTGGAAAGGTGAGAGGTTAATAAAATGCTTTAAAAATTCCTCAACACAATTAAGGGTGTTAAACAATGCTGGTCACACACATTACAAGGTGCAAACTCTTAGCTCAGTCACCATAGAAACTAAACTTCTAATTTTATCTCCAGAACTGGTACTACAATGGCACTCCAGTGGCAGTGTACAACTTTGGTGTTTGTTGGTGGATCATCAGCGATCAGAGATGCACAGAGATCCTTGCCTCAGGTTGCATCCTCCTCTGTGATAATTCAAAAGTTTACTTTGGAACACAACAAAATGGTGCTATGTACTATATCTCATGATGTTACTAGGAAACAACATTATGGGATATAGTACAAAGGTAGTTTGGAGCATATGCAACCACCAGGAAGGTGGAAGGTGAACTATATGGACCTTGGTCTAGCATATGTTCTTATGTGCTATTATAGCAATTTTATGCACTTATTGTAGACAAGATGGAAGCCAACATGTCTGCAAATTTCAGATCTGACCTCCTCAACCTCTTTGGTCCTCTCATAAACTCAACGAACGAATGGAGACACTCAGCATCTGGTTCAATCCTTAGCTCCCCTTCCTTTACATTTTAACCTCTCTGATCCCTCCCTCCGCTCTGCTAACAAAGGCTTGCTGTGTACGCCGGCCACTCTGAGACTTCAGTTACTATGCCCTTAATTTCTGCAACTTCCTCCCATTATCGCTATGTTTCATCTCCTTTCTATCTATCTTTAAATCCCACCTAAAAACTAACCTTTTCAAGTCCACCTACTTTCCCTTTTTTCCTTGTTTGGCAGGCAGCCAAACCCATCACCATTGAGGTCTTTACAACAACAACAAAATTACATTTCTGAAGGGCCTTTCATATTGGGAGGACGTCCCAAGGCGCTGAACAGTCAGGCATCAGGACCCGAGTGTGGTGGGGCAGGGTTGGAGTGAGGGAGGAAGAGAGGGAGGAGGGTGGCTGAAGGCATGGTCGAAAAGGAGGGTTTTGAGATGTGAGATTCGAGATTCAAGGAAGGAAGACAAGAAATCAACCACGCCAATCAACCTGGCCCTGTGCCTGAAGACACAAGCAAGCGATCAGCCAGACCAGAGGCTTCACTAGAGCCAACAGGCAGCAACAACAACTACTTGCATTTCTATTTCACCCCTCACACAAGGTAGCATCCCAGAGCACTTGACAGTGGTGGAGCACGACGGCGACCCGAGGGCAGGGGGAGGTGACCGCAGGACGGTCAAACGGGAAGTTCTTCAAGCATGACCTGAAAATGGGGAAAGAAGAGGCAAGGTGGAGGGATAGAGGAAGATTTTTCCAGAATTTCGGGGCATAACGGCTGAAAGTGTGGCCACCAATGGTGCAACGAAGGGAGGAGGGAGGGTAACATCACATCGACAGTCACCGGTGAGGTTCCGAGGTTCCAAGCATGGTGATGCCATTTCAAAATGTCCCGCCGAGACCAATGGCCCAAACCGCAAGCCGTTTTTTCAAACCCTCCACAGGCTAAATATTCTTTTTTGTTTCTATTTCTACTCGCCAGTTCTAACTCAGGTCAAGTATAGATATATTTTTATTCATCTCCTCCCCTTCCTGTCCTCTTTCACTTTTTCAACTTCTTGTTGTATATTTGTACCAGGACATGCACCTTGTAGCAATGTCAAAGCGACACTAATTGGAGAATGAAGCCAGAAGAGGTCAGACCTACTCACCTTCTGGGGTCAGAACCTGCTGTCAACCCATGGAGCCCATTGTGGAAATGAAGTATGTTGCTTAATGAAATGCACCGGTACCTTCATTTTGATAAATGTAATTTTGCCTCTTATTGCTTTTTTTTTTGCTTCTTATTGTTTTATCTCCCTGGTGCCAACACAAGAAATGATTTAGAGAAAGCATTTAAAAAATCCTGCCATTTCTTATAGCACCGTTCAGTCAAGAAAATGTCTCAAAGTACTTTGCAGCATATACCGTCAAGTCTACTGACTATTTTGTAGGGTAGGTGGATGTGAAAAGACACTTGCTAGATAGGAAAAGTGTGATCACTTGAAGTACAACAGAGCTACTGTTCTTATTAGACTGAACGACTGAACAACTGGAGGAAGAGAGATTGAGAGTTGGTCATTGAGAGCAAGGGGCATGAAGAAAGAGGGAGAAGGGAATTGGATAGTAATTGAGGGGTTTTGCCCACAAAATATAGCCCCTTATCACATCATTGAGACATCTCAAAGCACTTCACAGAATATACTGTAAAATAAATTGACTGAATGTGTTGTGGGAGAAACATGCAGCCAATTGCAGACAGCAGAGTCCCACGAGCAGTTTTTTCAATGCAATCCAAAGTTGTCACCTTGCAGTCTGTGCACTTTGGTACCCTTCTATCTTGTTCATTCACCAAGCTCACACATTACATACTGGAAAGCATTACATGGTAAAGCACATGTATACAGACAATGCAAAGTGGAATTTTTTAACTTGTGCAGAAAAAGCTTTCACCAGTCAAACTCCTGAGTTTTCCTTGCGAATGATTTTCACAGTTACTCCTATCGAGTATTCCTTCAGTTTACAAAACAAATTAGAATTGGAATAGCCAATTTGCTGGAAAAATCATGTGTTAAACAGGTCCATCTATGCAGTAATAAATAAAAACGATCTTCACCAGGAGAAGGAATCAAAAACAAATGTTTAACAATTACTTTCAAATCTGATTTTTACAGAATTCTGCCAGAGCTCTGTTGGATTTCGTATAATCAGAGATTTTTCAGAGGACAAGGTAATTCATTACACAAACATGCATCTTTTGGTGAAAAGAGACCCCTTTTCACCAAAATTGGTTTTCTCTGGGCTGACAATCGATACTTTATTTTAATGTTCTGAAAATCCTGCTTTGCCCAGAAGATCGACAAAGAGTTTTCTTTCGCAACTGTCAGTGGCTATTTCACAACACTCGGAAATCATAGCACGGATGTACACAAATCTGGCTCACCGAGCAAATTTATAGACTTGTTTCAAAGGATGGTGCAGTGGTGTGTGAAATAACCAACAATATTGAGAATCCATCTCTCGATTGGAAAGTTTTACCAAATTCTAAGCATATGCTTGAACCCAGTGGAAGCTGGCCAGTTATATTGAACTCTGACAATTTCCTCTGCCTCCAAGAAGATATCTCCTTTTGTTGCATCTTTTTAAATCTCTGTGTCACAGTAAAAACCTTGTGTCATTCACTTTTCACAATGGAAGCATTTTTTATAAGACAATCCTGGTATTGGTGGAGAGGGAGGGGACAATTGACTATCCCTTCCTCTCCAACCTCTGCTTTGCTTTCCAGTCTTTCACTCAAGCAGCCTAGCACATTTTCTAACAAGAGTCACTAAATAACGATTAGGAAAAGAATCCTCAGCTAGCATTTCATCCCCAGTCCCACAACACTGAGGCTAAAATCCTCAACAATATCCATTATCCCTGAGATTAAAGCTGTAACCTTGCTGGTCTACATGGCACCGTTCCATATTTGGCTGTAGTTTTATCAAGTGAGCATAGAACTGAAACATAGTTATCTTCCAACTTCTATTATGGGGTAGAAATTCCATCTGGGTTCAAACAGTCTATTTTCTTTGAATTTCAAAGCATACATAATTTGCCAAGTTCAGACACACAGCCTTAATCGTGAAGCCAGCTTTCTATAAGTTTCTATTAAGGACTACAGAAAGCTGACTTCAAAGTTAAGACTGAATTCAACAATTTGCCAAACTTTGGACATTCTAAAATAATAAGAATACTGCATTATGCAAATACTATATAGAGAGAGTAAATCTAGACCCAAACAGAATGGCTCCTCATTTGTCTCTCCAGCAATATCCCAAGAAAAGGATCGAAAGATAGACCCTAATAAATGCATTTTAACATTTATCATATCAGCTGCAGTGTTTAATGCCTCAATACTCTGTAAAATACTTGCACCAAAAATTAAAATTCCAGTTCAAAAACTGTACTTCCTATCCAGCACCCTAAGCCAGGTATCTCAATATAACAACAACAACAACGTGCATTTATATAGCGCCCTTCACACCAGACAGCATCTATAAGAATGTAAAATAAGCTAAAATGTATGGGGAGATCTATATCCAGCATGGCACAAATCTATTGTTCCCAATGCAGAAATCCAAATGTGTGGCAAGTTCATTTAAATGAACTCATCAATATTTGATGCCGCAAAATGTGACTTCCTTACAGCAGATAGAGTAGAACAATTTGAAAAAGTTTGAGGCACAATGCGTTATCGCTCAGCCCAATGCATCATTAAAGGACAGGTTTTAGCCCATTACTGTTATCTGACAGGTGATCCTTCTCTCACTTCTTGCCTCTAACCTTTCTCTCTGTTGCAACTCTGTTTCATCATTATTACTGGTAGTTATTAGTCCTCCACCTTTTCTCTCTTAGTCCTCTTCAGCTCCACATGCAGCATCCTACTTGATCATCCAACTCCCTGCATTACTTGCATCACAAATGGAATTGCAGAGTCCTGTAGCCTTGTATTTAGAGCACTCACCTCACAAGTGAGAGGACCTGAGTTTGATTCCAGGCAGGACGAAACATTAATAATAATTTGGTCACTCAATCCACAACTGTTTGTGAGACACTGCTGTATGCAATTGGCTGCCACATTTCGCCACAAAATATACAGTCAATTCACTTTGCAGAATATTCTGTAAGCGCTTTGAGACATCTCAAAGATGTGATAAGATGTTACATCAAATGCAAGGATTATTATTATTATTGCAACCATTTTGAAATGAAAACTCATTATGTTATCTCCGCCTCCAACTCCTGGAGTCCTGTAGCTCAGTGGTTAGAGCAATCGCTTTGCAAGGAGAGACCTGAGTTCAATTCCAGGCAGAGGGCGAAACCTTGGGCAAGTTTCCTTACTCCACACAGAGCCTAATAATGACCCCTCCAAAAATCAAAGACAATAGTAAAAATTGGTCATTTTCAATCTACGACTGTTTGTGGGACATTGCTGTGCGCAATTGGCTGCCGCGTTCGCCCACAAATATGCAGTCAATTCACTTTACAGTGTGTTCTGTGAAGCGCTTTGGGACGTCCTCCGGACGTGAAAAGCGCTATATCAAATGCAAGGATTATTATTATTATTATTAACTCATTCTTTCCAGGTTCTTAAATGTCCTTTCTTACCTTGATTTCCTCTCACAATGATGCAAAGAAACTTGGTAATATCCCTTAACCACTGTTTCACCGAACCCACAATTTCTGACTCTGGATCATTTACTCAATTTCCCACCACATATTTTTAATGCTTGTCTCTAAATGTAATGGGGTTTCATTTATGGTATTTATTTATGGTTTTTTTTAACAAGACATCCAAGTCAAGCAAATTGGGATTTCTTCCGGTAACTGGAAGTATGTCACAGTGACCCATGAGAACAACAACAATTTCTTTTATTTAGTGCCCTTCACACAGGATAGCATCCCAGAGAAATCTCCTCTGACATGATATACTTCCAGAGCAGAGTTTCCTTGGGTCAATATAAATTGCAATACAATTCCCTAATTAAGGAATCCTTTTCAGATTATTTTTTGTGGCTCTCCATTTCTGAATTACATAAACAATCCAGTTATACAGTTAAGTGTCTAAACACAGCTACACTGCATTAAAAGTGCTGACATGATTGAAACAAAAATCCTTGTCTTCGATATAGAGCTGTATCATGTCACCGAAAATTCTGAGTGTTTTACAGGATTTACAAAGCGTAGCGACAGTATTTTTGCAGTTGATCAACTATAATCCACCCTCAAGACAATCTAATTGCTGCCAAAAGTCAGCATAGCCACATGAAAAATGATTGCAATGACCATCTCAAAATGATGTTTTGTGTCTGATCAACTTCTGAAATCAAGCTCAATTAAAACTAACTGGCTAAAAAACTGCAATTCTGTTAAGAAATAAAATTAATTGCATTTTATATAGCACAGTGAAACTTCACATTGAAACATGTTAAAACATGTTCTTTCTGTAAGGTATAGGGACATTCCCATGAAGGGAATAATCATAATGATAATAATAATAATAATCCTTGCATTTGATCTAGCGCTTTTCACATATTCTAGACGTCTCAAAGTGCTTCACAGAATATGCTGTTAAGTGAATTGACCGTATATTTGTAGGCGAAACACGGCAGCCAATTGCGCACAGCAGTGTCCCACAAACAGTCGTGGATTGAAAATGACCAATTTATTATTGTTTTGTTTTGGAGGGATTATTATTAGGTGTGTGGAGTAAGGAAACTTGCCCAAGGTTTCGCCCTGCCTGGAATTGAACCCAGGTGTCTCGCTTGCAAGGCAAGTGCTCTAACCACTGAGCTACAGGACTCCACGATAGTGCATTTGTGATAGTGCCTTATCATCTCAGAAGGATGTCTCAAAGTGCTTCACAGGACTCACTGTGAAAAGGAGTGACTGTATATTTGTAAGCATATGCGGCAGTACATTTGTGCACAGCAATGTCCTTCAAACAGCCATGAAACAAATGAACCAATATTATTTGGAGGATTGTTGGCCATGACACCAGAAGAAACTCCCTTCTATTTTCATGCAGACAGAAGGGACCTTGGTTTAATGTTTCATCTAAAGGATGGTATCTCCGACAAAGCAGTGAATTGCACACATAGCATCGCATTGGAGTGTCCAAACACTCATTTGAATGAAGGTGGCTTTTGAGCCCATCTGATTTCAACCGCCACCCCCCATCATACCCACCCTACTCTCCTCCCAGCACATGATAAAGATACTTTTTTTAATGAGTTCAGTTTATACGTCTCAACCATCTTCCTGGTAACCTGTTAACCTGTTCCAGTCACTGCGGCAGCCTGGACTTCGATCTCAAATTCCCAATGACGACTTGAATCTACAACCTTCTGACTCTGCAAGATTCGTAACCTTCCACAAGGTCAAAGGGCCACTAACTGAACTTGTTAGACCCCTAAAACCCCAATAACCCAAATATCTTTATTTAACAAGCATTTTCTGACTGCACGTTTTGCTAACTCTACATTTCTGTCTTAATGGCATCCTATACCTATACCACGGGCTTCCACCAGATTTCTCAAATTAAACAAAATGACTAAATTGGGGGTAATTAGCTCAATATCAGAGATTCTTGGTCAAGTTTCATATTACCAATTAAATAAGCCCACATGGACGCAGATATGGGGGAGGAAAGAAATTGAAAGGTAATTAATATAATCATTCACAATTTCATGACTGTCTGTATGTGTTAGACCTCCTTCATGAACGTTAAAGAGGATAACTGTTAGGCCATTATTAACATCCTATTCATCTGCTGGACTAATGAGAGTTAATTTGTAAAATGGACATATTTTGCATGTGTAAACCAGACTAATTAGAAATTAGACATTCTCTAATAATTAAAAAAAATTGTATCTCCTGATCTTGGCAAGTATAACTGTTAAAAGGTCATTGTATTAATAATTATAATAATTGAGTTACATTTACATATGTAGATTAGATTCAACAGAAAATTGCTTTCCCTCTGTTCAAGCTCTCACAAAACCTCAGGGAACAGTACACTGTAATTTATTATAAAGAAAACAGTGAATCCCACACAGAGTGCAACTTACTTAATGCACTATTTATACACTATCATGTCAAATAGAAAGAAAAATATCCTATTCGAATGCTTGTTATACAGGCAAAGTACAACAATATCGCTGTTGGGTATTTTAGGTTAAGTCTGCTTTTCAACTCATAGGTTCAAGTTTAACATAATAATATTTGCATTCAATGTAGCACTTTATATCAAAATGTGTCAAAATGTCTTACAGAATTTTCTTTAAAATGTAGTGGATGGGGGATGTAGTGGATATAATCAGGATGGAGGGATGGGGGCAGGCGGTATTGTTGGTGAGGAAACCAGAATAGACACTCTTCTCTTTTTGGATCGTGCCATGGGATCTTTAACATCCATCTGAACAAGCAGACAGGACCTCGATTTAATAAGCATCTCCAACAGTGCAGCGCTCCCCTCATGCTGTATTACAGTGAGCTTCCAAAGATAGGTAAGGAGTCCTGTAGCTTAGTGGTTAGAGAACTCGCCTCGCAAGCAAGAGAACCTGGGTTTGATTTCCAGGCAGGACGAAACATTGGCCAAATTTCCTTACTCCACATGCCTCTGTAAGTAGGAACCCGGTTGTTAGTCAATTGGCGGATCGTTTTCCGAATGTAACAATCCCTTCAAAGAAATTATTTATAATAATAATTTGGTCACTTAGTCCACGACTATTTGTGGGACACGCTTTGCTCAATTGGCTGCCACATGTTTCCCACAAAATATACAGTCAATCACACTTTATAGTAGTCTCGAAGACGTGATTATCAAATGCAAGGATTATTATAAGTATGTGTTCAATCGGTATTGTGTTTTCAGCTTTTTCTTGATTGAAGATTTCTTGATTTATGGCATACATCAAGAAAATTTAGTTTATTGGCCAACCATAAAAGTTGGTCACCATTGACCTAGGTGCTGAAGTGTAATAATACAATGAGTGGTCCAAGAATTGGCTTCCATCATGTATATCAGTCACAAGTGAAGCAAATAAGACTTGACCTCCACTTTCCACCATTTTCCTATTGCACAATTTACTTTCAAACAACGTGCAAACATTCAGAACTATAAACTGTTGTCTTATAATAATAGAATCTGGTATGTAAATATCATACTGGCAAGTTCAAAATTTTCAGGGAAAATAAGATGCAATTTTTGCCATAAAATCGCTCTGCTGAAGAGAAAAGTGTATTACAACCATAAGATATCTGGAAATACAACTTAAAACAACTAAAATAAACAAAAGTTAATAACAGACCTGGGTTTAAATATAGATCTAATTACTGCATTAGGATGGAACCCACAAAAATAAATTTGGACTGTTTCAACTCAGTTTCTTGTGGGTGCAAGTTCACAAGAAAAATCTGTTCACAAATTAATGCCAGATTGATCGTATCACTCAAATAGGATGATGAAGAAATTATAAATATTGAACTATTAATGCAATAGGTGCTGTTCTGAGGTTTGAGATCAGATATTATTGGGAATGGTTGTGGGTGGTGGTGGTTGGGGGTTGCGGGGGGGGTGGCTTTGCTCTGCTGTATGCATGCAATGTCTAACTTGGGAATGATCTGTGCTTATCCTGTGTGTCTGAAAAGGGAAAGTATTGCAGTACCTAGCACAATCATCCTTCAGCTTAATGAGCACAGAGTATAAGCAAGTCCTTAAATAGACTCAGATCGGCACAGAGTCAGACACATTTCTGTCCACTTGTCACCAGGAAAGCTATCAATCGTTTAACTGGATTGTTAAGGAGAGGGTGAAACTGAGCTAGAGATTTGAGTACAGTGAAGGAAGAAACAGCACAGGAGGAGGCCATTCATCCCATTGAGTCTGCATCAAATCTCAGAGCAAACTATACTTTCAATCCCACCTCATCCCTCTACCCCTTCAAGCCTTCATATATCTGTCCACTTCCCTCTTGAAACCCACAATTGACGAGCTTAAGTGTAAAAAAAATCTCCTAAAGTAAGCTGACAATGCAATTCACATTCAGCTCTTTAGGGCAACTGGTAGTAAGAACTTACAATTGGTGAGGGGAACAGTAAGTTTACGTATTGTATTGCTTAATCTTGTGTTTGCTTTTTATTAAGCACCAAAAGGGAATATTAAAATCACACTTGCTTGGAATCTGGGCTCTTATTTCTGCAGTCTATTTTTTTTAGAACAGAGAGCACTTCTGAATTATTACATGCCTGAAGCATTATAGGGATCAAGGGGCACATTTCCTGCTTGTTAAGGTGCTAATGATTATCATATTGGAGTTCCAATTCAATGACTTAATTTGCAGCCACCTGGAAAGCAATCTCTGGTGTATTGGAAGATAGCAATGAGCGCCAATTGAGCAGATTGGCCAAATCCCAATCTGGGGGGAAAAAAACCCTCCCTCATAACATAGCAATTAAAACTAAAGTTTCAACGAATGTGATTAAATGGTGCCACTCAAAAGTTCCACTGTGCAACTCGCTCTTCACTCAACACATCAACGGTTAACCTCATTTTAAATAATGAATGTTTTTGAGGTCACACACACTGTTTCTTGAGCTTCCTTATTATAGGAACATAGGAACATAGGATTTAGGAGCAGGAATAGGCCATTTGGCCTCTCGAGCCTGCCCCGCCATTCAATAAGATCATGGCTGATCTTCTAAGCTAACTCCATCTGCCCAGCCTTACCCCCATATCCCTTAATCCCTCTATCCTTTAGAAATATATCAATCTCAGTCTTGAATATGTTCAAGGACTGAGCACTACAGCTTTTTGGGTATGAGTGAAGAAGTGTTTCCTCAACTCTGTTCAAAAAGGCTGACCCTTAATCTTAAGACTGTGACCCCCTAACTCTAGATTCTCCTACCAGGGGAAACAGTCTCACACTGTCAAGCCCCAAAAGAATCTTATATGTTTCTATAAGATCACCCCTAATTCTTCTATATTCTAGAGAATATAGGCCTAGTTTACTCAACCTATCCTCATAGGTCAACCCCCTCATCCCAGGAACTAACCTAGTGAATCTACGCTGCACCCCCTCTAAGGCGAGTATGTCCTTTCTTAAATAAGGAGACCAAAACTGATCACAATATCCTAGGTGCGGTCTCACCAAGGCCTTATACACTTGCAGCAAGACTTCCCTACTCTTGTATTCTAACCTTTTGCAATAAATACCAACATGCCAATAGCCTTCCTAGTTGCTTGCTGTAACTGCATACTAACTTTTTGTGACTGGTGTACAAGGACACCCAAATCCCTCTGCACACTAACACTATCCAGTCTCTCCCTTTCTAGAAAATAATCTGCTTTTCTGTTTTTACTACCTAGGTGAATAACTTCACACTTCTCCACATTATATTCCATCTGCCACCTCTTGCCCACTCACCTAGCCTATCTATATCCCTTTACAATTTTTTTGTGTCATCCTCAGAGCTTACTCTCCCACCTAGCTTAGTATCATCCGCAAATTTAGATATTTTAAGTTCTCTATCCTCGCCTAGATCATTGAAATAGATGGTAAATAGCTGAGGCCCAAGGACTGATCCTTGTGGCACTCCACTAGTCACATCACGCCAATCTGAAAAGGACCCGTTTATCCTTACTCTCTGTTTTGTTCCGTTAGTCACTCTTCGATCCATGCTAATATATTGCGTGGAGTCCTGTAGCTCAGTGGTTAGAGCACTCGCTTTGCAAGTGAGAGAACTGAGTTCAATTCCAGGCAGGGCGAAACCTTGGGCAAGTTTCCTTACTCCACACGCCTAATAATAATGACTCCAAAAAACAAAAACAATAATAAATTGGTCATTTTCAATCCATGGCTGTCTGTGGGACATTGCTGTGCACAATTGGCTGCCGCGTTCGCCCACAAATATACAGTCAATTCACTTTACAGTATATTCTGTGAAGCGCTTTGGGACGTCTAGAAGACGTGAAAAGCACTATATCAAATGCAAGGATTATTAATATTATTATTATTGCCTTTAATTCCATGTGCCCTAATCTTGTGTAGCAGCCTTTTATGTGTTGAATGCCTTCTGAAAATCTAAATACACTACATCTACTGGTTTCCCCCCTATCTAATCTGCTAGTTATATCCTCAAAAACTCTAAAAGATTTGTTAAGCATAACTTCCCTTTTGTAAAGCCATGTTGACTGCCTAAACATGTTATGGTCCTCTAAGTACCCCACTACAACATCCCTAATTAAGAATTCTAGAATTTTCCCTACCACCGATGTCGGACTGACTGGTCTATTGTTCCCCATCTTCTCTCTCCCTCCCTTCTTAAATAGTAGTGTTATGTTTGCGATCTTCCAATCAGTGGGAACCGTTCCTGAATCCAGAGAATTTTGGAAGATCAAAAACAAGGCATCAACTATCTCAGCCCCCACCTCTTTTCAAACCCTAGGATGCAGGCCATCAGGTCCAAGGGATTTGTCATTTTTCAATCCCAACAGTTTCCCTAGTACTAATTCTTTACTGATGTTAATTTCCCTAAGTTGCTCACTAACATTGGCTTCTTGGTTTCCCTCTATTTTTGGTAAGTTTCCGTGTCTTCTAATGTGAAGACAGAAGCAAAGTATTGTTTAATGACTCTGCCATAGCTTTATACCCCATTATAATTCCTCCTGTCTCTGCCTGTAATGGACCCACATTCATTTTTGATAATTTAATTATTTATATTAGTTGCCAACCAATGCACAAAATGTGCAGTGTTATATCAATAACACGGTCATTGCTCATTCGATTCAGCCACAGATTAAATTGATCACAATTATTTTATTCAGTGAAACTAGGTGCTCTGAGATGTTCTCCCGCAAGTTGTAGTTTTGTATTGGTGCAGGAATCTCATGCTCTTTTGTGTCACAGGGATTAAAATGGATTAAGATAAATCTGACTCAAAATGTTTTGTGTTTAGATTGTAACTTTAAGATGCTAAAGGTGTCTTAATTGAATTAGTCAAAACATCTTGAACTATCCATTTGTCTACCATTTCTGCAAATAGTACCACTTCACAAATGGGCACAGCAATGATGGCGAAGGGATTATTACCTTTGGAAAAGCGATCCGCCAATCGATTAACAATCGGGTTCCTACTTACTGCTAGCTAAACAGAGGTATGTGGAGTAAGGAAACTTGCCCAATGTTTCAGCCTGCCGGGAATCAAACCCAGGTCCTCTTGTTTGTAAGGCGAGGGTTCTAACCACTAAGCAACAGGACTCTACAAATGTTCTTTATAAGGATGGAATTTCAAAATGTTACCTTCTGATATACAGCCAAGAACATTTATGAACACTGTCCTTGTACAAAGGAGCAAATAATTTAAAATGTATTTGAACCAGAATTAGTTTAGATTGCATTGAAGTAAGTAATCTGCTTCTTCTCCTCCAGCTGCAACTCCAGGTCCACTGATGTTCTGTCAGCTTGTTTGTCAGACTTCAAGTCCTGAATGAGCGCAATGTCGAAAAGAAAGAAGCCATATTCCTTTGCTCCTGCGGCTCTGACCTCCTTAACCTCCTCTAAGACTTATCAAACCTGTGTGTAACCTTGGCATCAAGTTTGATTCCCAGTTATTCTTCCTACCCAACATAGGGTCCCTGACTTCCCTAGCTCTCCGACCTGCTTAGTTCCCACTCTCCCACCCAATGAATATGCTCGACTGGCTCCAGCTTCCTGCTTGTCCCTCTTCCCCTCTGCTCCACCATTGGCTAATACATTGTTAAGCACTCCAAGATGCTACCCAGCATGAAGGGCGCTATATAAATGCAAATTGTTTTTGTTGTAATTTATTGTGGGGGGGAGGGGAAGAAAATGGAGTAAAAATTGAACCTTTTGTTAAATGCCACTGCATATCTTACTGACATATAAACAGGAGTGAGGCATTTTTTTCCAGTTATTCTGCTCTGCTCTCCAGTAAAGTGGGTCAGACCTTCAGTTGATTTTGCGTGTGATCATGTATCTTAATTTGTGATAATCTTTGGGAAATGTAAATGGCTTAATTAAAAGTACTTAACTTTTAACTTACAAGTTAAAAGGAATTCAGTGCTGTCAAAACTTTAACTCAGGAAATGGTCAGCTATAGATGTGCCACTCATACTGCATGCAAGTCACATTTCCAGAGCTTGTTTAAGTAATGTTTCCCAAGGAGAAAGGGAGATACAAATACTTCAACACGGATGATTTATTCAGCAGTTGTGTGACATTTTTGGATACAATGTTTCCCAGACCTACATAAGGATAATTGTTTTTAAATAAGAATCACTGTAACCAAACTCTGCCAAATCTCTTTAGATTTAGACTTGGTTGATTTCAAGTTTTAAGTACTACGCTTTCAGATAAAAATCCTTAGAGGGTTGTGTGTGTGTTTATCTTTCTTTTGGTCAGCTGTGTATCTGACACATGTGGAAAACCATCACCAAGATGGTTTACGAGTATCAATACCAACTGAGAATTCCATGCATCCCATCTGTACGTGGGTGTATCGGGGGAGGGGAGGGGAGGGTAATTGCAATTTCTGTTCTCACAGGTTCCACAATCCGCTTGAATAGATATAAATGGTCTATTTTAAGATTACCTTGAAATCAATTAAGTGAAACCATCGTGAAAAAGAGAAGGTACAACTTCAAAGACACATGGTCAGGCTATTGTTCAAATTAAATAATGTAGATAGCCACATGTTTTGTACATCAACAACTTGCATTTATATAATGTCTCGGGGTGCTTTGTGATGCTTAGAATACTGACTGGGACCCAGACAATGGGCAAACAAAATACATAGTCATTGAACTCTGTGGTAAATCCTGTGAAGTGCTTCGAAATATTCATAGATTCATAGATTCATAGAATGTTACGGCACAGAAGGAGGCCATTCGGCCCATCGAGTCTGTGCGGCTCTTTGACAGAGCAAGTCACTTTCACTAACCCCAATCACCAGCTTTCTCCCCATAACCCTGCAAACCCGTCTTCCCCAGATACCTATCCAGTTCTCTCTTAAAAGCTGTTATCGAATCGGACTTCACTGCCCTTTCAGGCAGATCATTCCAAATGTGTCCAAATATTCCAAATATCCTCCCTATATGAAAGTTACTATATCAAGTTTCAATCCAAATTACTTGTCCTTGTGAAACCACTATATGAAGTAAATAAACATGCAGTCTTTGGGTGGGATAGTGCAAAGAATACCAATTGAAGAAGGTTTTGTGGATTCCAAAGTTCCATGTCCAAACGGGAAAGGCCATTTTCCTCCAGCAAAGTGTTCTACGGCTTTCTTCCTCTCTTGTACAGAGACTTTCCTTCTCCAGAGAAAGCAATGAAACTGCTGGATGCAGTGTCGTCATCCAGTCATTTGGGCTTTGGTCATGAGTTTCCAATGAAGATAATTTTTCCTATTTTAAAATCATAGTTTGGGATTCCTCTTCTAATATCCTCGGGGTTGATGTGAGCTGGACTGGGTTCAACACTTCTTCTTCCCATCTCACCAGTTGTCAGAACCAGGTTGTGAATGCTTGGAATTCTAAATCAGCTGCTAAAAAGGCAGCATCCTCAGGGTCAAGATCTAAGGAGTCCTCAGGCTTGCTAAGCCCCTCCGGCTCTTTGTGTCCTAGTGGATAATTAAAATCCAGATTCATATCACATTCAATGATGGGAACAACTGTATCTGGTTTTGTTTCCATGATACAGAGCTCATAGATCTTCTCATTGTAGTTGATGGCTATGACATCCCCAGGGATCCAGAATAGAATAGGTTGAGAGAAGTGAAAAATATTCCGTGTTTTGATAAAGTTTAACAGGAAGAAATTATTTTCACTATTTTAATTGGTAACTATAGACCATAGACTATAGACCATAATTAGCAAAGGTTAGATTTTATTTACACAAAGGGTTGTAACTTTGTGGAATATCATAGTGAGAATGGTAGTGTTGGCAGAATCTTACAAGCTTTAAAGAGGGAACAAGATGAATAGCTGAAAAGGGAAAATATGAAATTGTATGGGGAAAAGGCAGGACAATGGAACCAATCAGATTTTTTTTCATACAAGGCTTGATGGGATAAAGAGCCTCCTCTGTACTTCAAATTCCATGATTCTGTGGATTTATATAGAATCCTCATTCATCTGGAAATTATAGACCTGTTGGCCTGACATCTGCATTGAGAAAATTGCTTGAGAACATAATATAAAACACTATCTAAAAGGCACAGAGGCTCTAGAGAGCAGTCAACATGGATTTAGACATAATAGATCAAGTGCTCTGGGATGCTGTTCAGCGTAAAGGGTGCTGTATAAATGCAAGTTGTAGTTGTTGATATTGCCTCACAAATCTATTTCAATTCTTCGAGGCTGCAACCAAATTAAATAAAAAGTATGAACTTTTTATGAAAAAGTATGAAAAAGTATCTAAATATTAGATGTTTGTCATTTCTTCACAGTAGTGCTGGCTTCATACAGAAGCCGTTGATGCTGTATCACTTAACGCCTTTTAAAAGATTTGGATAATTATCAACTTGGGAGCAGTATGTAGGCATAGATATTCTCACTTGTCTTCAAATGCCTTCACGCTCTAACATCTCCTTACCTTTCTGACCTGTTTTCTCCTCACTCTACTCTCCTCTGATTCTACTCGGCTGACTCTGGCCTCATGCCATCCGCTCCACTATCGGCAGCCACACTTTCAAACACTATACCCTGAAGCTTTGGATCTCTCTCTCCCAATCCCTCCAACATGCCCCCTCCTTTCCCTTTTTTAGAAAATGATTGAAGACCTTCCTCATTGACCGTGCTTACAGTCACCTCTTCAATTCCCCCGGCTTGACATCAGACTGTTAAACGCTCCGAGATACATGAAGGGCACTATATAAATGCAAGTTTTTGTTGTTGTTTCTACAGACTAAGATGAACATTCGGCTCCAGGTAAAACAATTGTTTCTATGCTAGGGTGGGTATTTGAGGAAGGGGAGGGGTTAAAGACTGGTTAAAGACTGAAATAATAATAATTATAATTCTTGCATTTGTTCTAGTGCCTTTTGAGGTTGAAACACCTCAAAGCACTGCATAGGATTTACTACCAAGTGGAGTGACTGCGCATTTGTAGGTGAACAATAGATTGCAGATAGAATTACTGAGTTTTAGAAAACAAGACAGGTATAGAAATGTTACTGAAGAAAATGGCCCATCATTCTTGTCTGTGCCATTACTAACTGTTTTTTTAGAATTGCCCTTATTTTATTTATTCCACTTTTCAGCGCACACTCGCTCTCTCTCTCTTTCCATGTTCATTAATATTTTTATCGCTCAGCGTCTTATCCTATTCTTAAAAGAGTTCACTGTTTTAAAAGGGACTTTCAAAGGAGTGAGCTCAGTGTGACAGATAGTCTCTTCTCATGACATAAAAATAATACTAGCATTTGATATAGAACCTTTCATGCTAGATGGACGTCTCAAAGCACTCCACAGGATTTTTCTGTAAACAGCTGAAATTGTTGGCCTGGACACTGGGAGAAACACTTTTTCTTTTCAAAGAGTGTCATTAGTGTGTCAGCTTGATTCAGTTGGTAGCCCTCTCGCTGCTGAGTCACAAGGTTGTGGGTTTAAACCCCACATTGGGACTTGGAATCACAAAGTTCAAGCTTACACTCTAATACAGTGCTGGAAGTGTTGACTTTCAGACAAATGTTAAACTGAGGTCCAGTCTCCTGTTCATGTGGATGTTAAAGATCCCATTTGAAAAGAGAAAGGAGTTTCTCCCAGTATGGCCAACAAATCCCTGAATAAAAATAATTGTCTTTTCACTCCATGACTATTTTTGGGACATTTCTGTGTGCAAACTGGCTGCTGCATTTTGCTCACAAAATACACTTTACAATATATCCTATGAAGCATTTTGAGATGTCTTAACTATGTAATAAGGCGTTACATAACTGCAAGGAAATGCAAGGATCTTTAATGTCCATCTGAACAGGCTGCTTTGATCTTGGTTTAACATTTCTTCCGAAGGAAAGCATTTCTTGACAACATAGCACGCCCTCAGCACTGTAATGAATGTCAGCCTATATTATACGAGTTCAAAGACCCAAAGTGGGGCTAAAACTTACAACCTTCTGGCTTGGAGGCAAGAACGCTATCAGCTGAGCCAGGTTGATGCTTCTCACTGTCCAAGTGCACAAAAATAAATAACACTCATTTGCTCAAGTCAACAGATTGGCACTCACACCCATACACAGACCTTATGTGAGAAGTAGAGAAATTTGGAAGTATCTTTTGTTCTAAATCACGTGCCATCAACAAAAGTCAACTTCATATCATACCCAATTTCAAAAACAACAAGTAATAATAATAATCCTTGCCTTTGATTTAGCACCTTATCACGTCTTGGAAACTTCTCAAAACGCTTCACAGAATATTCTGTAAAGTGAATTGACTGTATCTTTTGTGGGCAAAACGCGGCAGCCAATTCTGCACAGCAATGTCCCACAAACAGTCGTGGATTGTGACCAAAATTATTATTATTTTTCATTTTTTTTACGGGTATATTACCACCGGAAAAGCAATCCGCTAATCGACTAACAACTGGGTTCCAACACACTGCTAGGTAAACAGAGGTGTGTGGAGTACGTAAACTTGCCCAATGTTTCGCCCTGCCTGGCAATCGAACCAAGGTCCTCTTGCTTGCAAGGTGAGTGCTCTAACCACTAAGCTCCAGGACTCCACAAATAGGTTTGTAAGAGAAAGATAAATTATTAAAATTAAAATTCACTGTTGTAAATAGATTACAAATAAAAGCACATTCTTTTAAATGAATTTAATACACACGTGATATTTAATTAACTGCCTCAAACCAATCAAACCTTCTGTTTAGAATTTTGTTGACATCTGAGCTTTTGATAACATTATTGCCTTTTTGTAGATGACAAGGACCACTGTCTTCCACCTCTGTCACATTGCCCACCTCCAACCAGAACTTACTGCAAATTTAGCCGAAACCCTCATTGCATGCGTTTGTCACTTTCCGCTTTAATTACTGAACGCACTCCTCGCCGGACTCCCCAACTCCACCATTCACAAGATGCAGCTCATTCAAAACTCTGCCACCTGCATACTGACCCCGACCAAACTCCGTACCCACATCTCACCAGTTCTGGCCCAGGCTCCACTGGCTCCCCAACACCAAATGGATCGACTTCAAGATCCTCACAATCGTGTTCAAATTCATTCACTTCCTGGCACTTCCCTACCTCTCTGAGCTCCCACCTGAAAACTTTCCTCTTCAACCGTGCTCACAGCCACCTCCCCCCTTTCCCCCCTTCCCCCTCCCGCAGCTTTGAGTCAGGCTCTACCATTTTTAAGCGCTCTGAGACGGTACCCTGCGTGGAGGGTGCTATATAAGTGCGAGTTGTTGTTGTTGTTGTTCTTGTTATCACTGGAACATTGCTTGTCCATTCAAACGTACTCCGACATAAAGACTATGACAACTTTTTTATTTTTATTTAGTTTCTCCATATCCACTGATGTAGACTCAGTGGATGAATGGCCTCCTTTACCACTCTGAAAATGTCTGTAATTCTACCCCTAAATATCCTCAATTATTCCGCAGATAAAATTCATGGCTATTTATAGAACATTGCTGCGCGCAATCGACCTGAAACGTTAACTCACTTTCCGTTCTCCATAGATGCTGCCTGACCTGCTGAGTGCTCCCAGTGACTTCTGTTTTTATTTCAGATTTCCAGCATCTGCAGTATTTTGCCTTCTGAAAAGATAGAAGTCTGCTGTCTGAACTAAATTTGAGTAATCTCAGCCCAGTTCTCGATAGGCTCAAATCCACAGCAAAAAAAAAGCATAACTTAATGCAATGTGACAGTCTTATTCAAAATGTCAGACAAATGACTGGCTTGGGAAACAGAACCATCTCTGCAGTGTAATGTGAATCATTCATCTGAAGCGGGAACTGCATTATTTTAAGCAACCTTTCTCATCACAAGACTCACTAGAAAAGATTCACCATTTGCTATGTAACTTTCAGAAAATGTAAGAGTTATTTATGTTTTATAATCATTTTATGTTCACATTGTTACTTGCTTGACAAGCAAAGAAGAGAAAGACATCTAAATGCTTTGAGATGCTCCCATGCGTGAAGAGTACGATAATAATAGTCCTTGGATTTGATATAGCTCCTTATCACATTGCTGAGACGTCTCAAAGCTCTTCACAGAATAGTTGCTGTGAGCATATGTTCAAAGCCATTTTTAATTACTTTGAGGATTGTCACCTTGATTGGCAGGAATGACCACATACAGTAACCCAGGAATAAATATAACCGAAAATTATCGGTTGGAGCCTAGAATAAGCACTGCAACTCTATTATACAATATGTAATTGTACTGTGAAGGATCTAGAAAGGTGACAGAACAGACTGAAGCTTCATTTGAGGTGTTTGGAAAACCAACAACTTGGACTTATCTGCATTGAAATAATTATAATCTTTGAATTTGATCACACCTCATCATATAGGCGAGACACCTCAAAGAACTCCACAAGATTTTACTGTGTATTTGTATTGAAAACTGTATATCTGTAGGTTACAACAGTAGTCAATTTTAACACAATAATGGCCCACAAACAGCCATGAAGTGAGTGACCAATTTTATTTTGGCAATTGTTGACCACTGAGAGAAATTGGCAGAAAAACAGGCAAATTTCAGGTTACCAGGTTGTGTTGAGGTCATTTCCTGTGCTTTTTGCACAGGTGGACTGCATTAAGCATGCTCTGCCCAGGAAGTAATGTTAGCGGTGACCAGGAACTTCGGAATGTATTAGTGTGGGAAGCTGGCAAGTCAAAAGTCTTTTTTGGGGTGGGACTACCATGCTTTCAGGTGTAAGAGTGACAGTTTTTGTGAACCTCTCTCACTCCCTCTCCACTAAAAGCAATGCAATGGCTTTCATAGTTGGCAGTCAATTGTATCATTAATTGAAACAGGCTGACGGGAATGTTAAGCATTCAAGCACTATGATTACATTTTCATATACTTGGTCCATTAATATTGCCATTGAATTAGCACACTAATATTTGGAACGCACTGAGAATAACGGGCGCTGTAATGATAAGTGCACGTAGCATTTCATGCTGTCATGTCAGTGAAACATAACCCCAAATCAGATTAATACAAAGCGAGATTGCCAGAAAACACTGTGTTCAAAAACATGGCTTGGCTTGTTCACCTCCAGCTCACGTGAGGAAAGGGAAGCTACAAAGCAGCTCATAAATCACTTTGAGACAAGAAGCTGTCAAAAGGTTCCCTGCATGCAGGAATTGTACAACAGGCTAAAAACAGGTCTGAATGTACTTGCAAATAAAGGTACTAGTGGACGAACTTAGGCTCAAGCAATATTGACTTCTATTTACTTTGATTCCAATTAAGCCAAACGATTCTGGATGACCACAATAACTTTTGCAACCTATTTATTCAGAGTGAATGCCTGATGGAACAGACATCAGCACTGGGTTTGCCACTAGGTTGTGTGTACATGGAACTCTGCGGTGACTGTAACTTAGGTAATAACAATAATAATCCTTGCATTTGATATAGTGCCTTATCACGTCATTGAGACATCGCAA